>NC_051179.1:210334660-210417857 GCF_013339695.2 Rhipicephalus sanguineus
ATATTTATCATTACTCGAACTAGTACTATCACACAACTATTTTGAATTTGAAGAAAATTACTACCTTCAAATACAAGGAACAAGCATGGGCACCCCATTCGCACCCACTTATGCAAACATATTCATGGGAATTCTGGAAACAGACTTCTGGCTCGCTGCGCAGACAAACCCCACACATACCTTCGGTACATTGATGACATACTTATAATATGGGGTCACGGCAGGGACAATCTAGCTAAATTTACATCATTCCTAAACTCCTTTCATCCAACGATAAAGTTCACGTCCGAGACCTCAGCTGAGAGCATCAACTTTCTTGACACAACCATATATCTTGAGAATGGTATATTAAAGACTACGCTGTATAAGAAACCATTTGACAAGCAACAATACCTAGATTATACTAGCCATCACCCAAAATTGTAAACAGGGCATTTTCAGGAGCCAAGCAACAAGGTTACGTCGCATATGCGTAGAGGATCAGGATTACGTAAACAGACTTACTACCCTAAAAGAAACACTAGCAAACAGAAGCCATCCAAACGCGTTCCTTCATAAGGCTTACACGGACGCACTAAAACTAGATCGCACTGAGACACTCAAACCACGCCCTAAAACCACAACAACAACAACGCCTCTTCTCACTACAAAATTTTCCAACGCACTTCCGAACATAACAACATCCTCGCAAAATACTATCCGATTCTAACAACCAACCAGAAACTTAAAAAAATCTTCCCCGAACCGCTAAGGTTGCCTACAAGACGCAACGCCAATTTTAAAGATATGCTCGTGCATGCAAAACTCGCAACAAAAACTACACCAACGTCTGGACCCTGTGGCGTCCAAGATGTTCTACGTGCAAACATATACAGCCAGCCACCAACGTAAAAAGCACAGCATCCGAATTACCTTCACAAGGTAACAATCGAACTTCACGTGCACCTCAACAACCTGATCTACTGCATTGAGTGGCACCTGTAAAAAACAGTACATAGGCGAAAACTGACAACCAATTTCATGTAAGACTGAACGGCCACCGCGCAGACACAAAGCACAACTACCAAAAGCGTAGCCAGCCACTTCAATCAACAAGACCACAATTTCTGATCAAGCCAAACTTACATTCTACAAACAAACTTCGGTCACCACGTGAGAGGAAATACATGGAATCGTATTTGATACACAAATTTCAATCCCTACACCCATCAGGAATAAATCTAGCTCGTGGTAATTTGGAATCGTTAAAAGCCATAGCATGATTCCTATAATATTAAGAGACATGAAGTACGCTCAGCTTTCAAAAACCTTAACCTATTCGCAAAATAAAATCCCGACCAGCTCCATAATACACTATCAATATTCTTTTTTAATATCTCTTAACCTTGCATGTAAAAATGTGCACATACGTGTAGATATTATTCTCTTAAAATATTTTCATTTTCTAGTGAATCCGAGCCACGGTTTCCTTCCCCTTTCCGCGCTCCAAAGGCCGCTTCTGGCCAGCATTGTCACAGCCCTCGCTTTCTCAGGAAGTTCTACGAGTCTTATTCCGATTGTTCCCCCCCGGCCGCCCCTCGTTCCTTTCAACTTTTTTTTTTCCCCTCTTAGTTGACGGGCGCCCAATTTTTGGAAGCCGCCGACGACACTGGATGCATATGCCAGCCAATTACTTCACCCTCTTAGTTGACGGGCGCCCAATTTTTGGAAGCCACCGACGACACTGGATGCATATGCCAGCCAATTACTTCACCCATTAAGCAGGAGCTTGCTTTTCAGGCAACCCTTTCAATATCACTTAAGTAGGCAGGCGGCATTTTAAACGTACGCCGCCGAGTACCTTTTTGTCGTCTGTAGCTGCCTTCCCCACCACCTTCTGCAGCTCCTTGGCGGACATTTAAACGTAAACCGCCCGGTTTCTCTTTTTTTTTTTTTCCTCCCGCCTGTAGTTCCCTTCCTCACCACCTTCTGCAGCTCTTGTGATGGCTGCACTCGTCCTCTCGCTTGGTTGTACCCCCCCCCCCTTTTTTTTCTCTCTTTCTTTGCAGCTACCTTGAACTCTGACATGGCAGACCCGAACGTGTTTGCAAACTCTCTTGAAATGTGGCAAGGGCTTTACTCCTCTGCTTTCGAGTTTCTCTCTTTCCAGGCATCAATTACCAACAGCAACAGACACGCCGCCGCTGGACATGACGTCATCACTAACCCCATAAAACTAACACGCCAGGGATGACAAGGCGCCTTTGACAAAGATAGGTCCCCTATCGAAACGTCGGCCAGCCTGATCTGAGGCACTTTCTCCTGTTTTGAAATCTATAACGTGTATCCATCCGTCGGCTCCCTTCTTGATCTTGGACTCCATGCCTGCTGACGATGACGGAACAGGGTAAGTGCCCCTTGTTGTCCTTGGCGCATGTAGCTATTCTAGGCGACAGCCAATTCAAATACCTACACGAACACTTCCCGTCAGGCCCACAAGCACCATACATTAGACATTTGAGCGGCGCACAGACAACCGACATCTTAACACTGGTATGTGACGCCCCAACAGATACCACACACTTCATTATCAATGCCGGAACGAACAACCTCCACAGTCAAAATGCAGCAGAAACAATCGAATCACTAAACGACGTAATACTCTCAATCCAGACAGCTCGCCCGAACACACACATAACTGTGACAACTGTGGCTCCTCGACTACAAAACAAACACCGCCCACTGATTCACCAAACAACCGCACTGATGAGGCACACTGAGGAAAGAAACAAACTAAACACACTGATACTTAACTTGCCACATTTTCACAAGAACGTAGACGCCATCCACCACACAGAAATACACAATTCACCACACGAACACTTGGCCTGGGATGGCCTCCACCTAAACCACCGAGGCGTTGCAGCAGTCGCTCAGCGCATTAAACATCTAATTAAAGGACAACACAACGTCACTTACCAGCCCACACAAGGCCCTTCCACCATCCCTGTCTCCGTCACAGCGCCACGCACTAGAGCCACACTAGCCCACTCAGCAACATCCCACACGCAAACAACAGAACAAAAGACGAACTCACCACCGAAAACACACTCGTCTGCGAGCCAAACGGAGGCAACATACACCACAGCCGAAGCCTCCACACAAACTACACCCAACGCAAGGTCCACAGCCGAAGCCTACACACAAACAACATCCAACATGAGGCCCACAGCCGAACCTTCCACACAAATTACATGCCCACCTCCACACTACCACCAGGAACCCGACACAACCGAGACCGACGAAACAAAATCCGCAACCGAAGTTGTCACGCAGACGCCCACTCTCATACCTCCACACACGGACACCCAGGCCGCAACAGTCGTCGAATCTAACGAACCAGAAGTTCAAACAGCTCCCAAACCGGAACGCGCGGACACACGCAGATCCACCCGCACTAAGACAAATAAGTGACAAACCCTTGAAATCACTACTCCCCATACACGCCGCATTGAATTTTTACAAGCTAGAAAACTAACCCAAAAACTCACCAACTACACCTGCCACCTCAACACGTACAAGCACTGCATAAAGAACAACACAATTCCCAAAGGACTAAAACTGAAAGCGACCCGCGTTAGGTACTCTCTCCACCCAATATCAAGATAACTGGCAAGCAGCACTAGACAACGCTTCATTTTCTCTCTTAAATATACTCAAGAGCCACTGCATGGAGCAAATTGAAGAATTTTCCCAAAAACTCGAGAACATAATTCTAACAACCGAAGAAAAAAAGGGACCTAGAACAATATAAAGAAAAACAGAATAAAAAATTGAGGCAAAAGCAGAATAAGAAAATGATTTCCAATCAAGGAACACCCTCCCGAACAACCACCCTAGCCCCGCTAACAACTGACAGTACAAACAGAGAAATACCAAGCACAGCTAACATCACACAAATAGAGCAGTCCAATGTTGTAGACATTTCAAGTACATTAAGCTTGGAGGAAACAAGGGTCCTTAGCAAGGGCCTAAACTTTTGTCCAACCAACAACACAATAGATGAATTCGAACTCCACAGAGACCTCACAGAATTTTCACGAAGAATGCGCATTAGACACTTTTTTGCAGATAACGATGGAGCAGAAACAGGTACTACAACGCTCAGGGCTCAGTCTACTTGGACTCCCGAACCAGAACAGGCAATAGAACTCGACTTATATCTTAAAGCTATCACTACAGAAATCATTAATCAATCGAAATCATCTAAAAAGCCTAGGAACATGACTTATTCGGAGAGTCGCATCATCTCTAACCTCAAGTCGCGCGAAGACATTATCATCAAGGAAGCCGATAAGGGAGGAAGCATAGTCATTTGGCCAACACAGAAGTACAAGCACGAGGCTTACAGACAACTCAATAACCCAGAACACTACCGCAAACTAGACAGCGATCCAACAGAACAATACACACTCCAATCACTAACACACTTAGATCCCTCCTTGCTGATGAATTAATAACTCCATCAGAATTCAAGTTTCTGAAACCAAACACAAAGCAGCAGGGCGGTTTTACCTCCTCCCCAAAATTCACAAAGTACCATCCACCGAATTATACACTGCCAATATTCCAGGGCGCCCAATAGTATCAAATAACAACACCCCAACCGAGAGCCTCTCCGAATTCCTTAACCACTTTCTCGGTGACATTCCGAAGACATTCCGTCATTTGTACAGGACACCCCACACCTACTGCGAATAATAGAAGAGATTAATAGCAAAGGCACACTCCCACAAAACGCCATCCTCGTCACACTAGACGTTACCGCTTTATACACGAATATCCCGATCCCAGAGGGCCTAACCTCAATAAAGCAAACTTTAAATCAACATAATGTACAGCATTCTACTGAAGTATATTTATCATTACTCGAACTAGTACTATCACACAACTATTTTGAATTTGAAGAAAATTACTACCTTCAAATACAAGGAACAAGCATGGGCACCCCATTCGCACCCACTTATGCAAACATATTCATGGGAATTCTGGAAACAGACTTCCTGGCTCGCTGCGCAGGACAAACCCCACACAAACCTTCGGTACATTGATGACATACTTATAATATGGGGTCACGGCAGGGACAATCTAGCTAAATTTACAATCATTCCTAAACTCCTTTCATCCAACGATAAAGTTCACGTCCGAGACCTCAGCTGAGAGCAATCAACTTTCTTGACAACACCCATATATCTTGAGAATGGTATATTAAAAGACTACGCTGTATAAGAACCATTTGACAAGCAACAATACCTGGATATACTAGCCATCACCCAAAAACATTGTAAACAGGGCATTTCAGGAGCCAAGCAACAAGGTTACGTCGCATATCGCGTAGAGGATCAGGATTACGTAAACAGACTTACTACCCTAAAAGAAACACTAGCAAACAGAAGCCATCCAAACGCGTTCCTTCATAAGGCTTACACGGACGCACTAAAACTAGATCGCACTGAGACACTCACACCACGCCCTAAAACCACAACAACAACACGCCTCTTCTCACTACAAATTTCCAACGCACTTCCGAACATAAACAACATCCTCGCAAATACTATCGCTATCTAACAACCAACCAGAAACTTAAAAAATCTTCCCCGAACCGCCTAAGGTTGCCTACAAAACGCAACGCCAATTTAAAGATATGCTCGTACATGCAAAACTCGCAACAAAACTACACCAACGTCCTGGACCCTGGGGCGTCCAAGATGTTCTACGTGCAAACATATACAGCCAGCACCACGTAAAAGCACAGCATCCGATTACCTTCACAAGGTAACATCGAACTTCACGTGCACCTCAAACACCTGATCTACTGCATTGAGTGTGCCACCTGTAAAAACCAGTACATAGGCGAAACTGGACAACCCAATTCATGTAAGACTGAACGGCCACCGCGGCAGACACAAAGCACAACTTACCAAAAGCAGTAGCCAGCCACTTCAAATCAACAAGACCACAATTTCGATCAAGCCAAACTTTACATTCTACAAACAAACTTCGGTCACCACGTGAGAGGAAATACATGGAATCGTATTTGATACACAAATTTCAATCCCTACACCCATCAGGAATAAATCTAGCTCGTGGTAATTGGAATCGTTAAAAGCCATAGCATGATTCCTATAATATTAAGAGACATGAAGTACGCTCAGCTTTCAAAAACCTTAACCTATTCGCAAATAAAATCCCGACCAGCTCCCATAATACACTATCAATATTCTTTTTAATATCTCTTAATCTTGCATGTAAAAATGTGCACATACGTGTAGATATTATTCTCTTAAAATATTTTCATTTTCTAGTGAATCCGAGCCACGGTTTCCTTCCCCCTTCCGCGCTCCAAAGGCCGCTTTCTGGCCAGCATTGTCACAGCCCTCGCTTTCTCAGGAAGTTCTACGAGTCTTATTCCGATTGTTCCCCCCCGGCCGCCCCTCGTTCCTTTCAACTTCTTTTTTTTTTTCCTCTTAGTTGACGGGCGCCCAATTTTTGGAAGCCGCCGACGGACACTGGATGCATATGCCAGCCAATTACTTCACCCTCTTAGTTGACGGGCGCCCAAATTTTTGGAAGCCACGACGACACTGGATGCATATGCCAGCCAATTACTTCACCCATTACGCAGGAGCTGCTTTTCAGGCAACCCTTTCAATATCACTTAAAGTAGCAGGGCGGCATTTTTAAACGTACGCCGCCCGAGTACCTTTTTGTGTCTGTAGCTGCCTTCCCCACACCTCTGCAGCTCCTTGGCAGACATTTTAAACGTAAACCGCCCGGTTTCTCTTTTTTTTTTTTTTTTTCCTCCCGCCTGTAGTTCCCTTCCTCACCACCTTCTGCAGCTCTTGTGATGGCTGCACTCGTCCTCTCGCTTGGTGTACAGCCCCCCCCCCCCCCTTTTTTTTCTCTTCTTTTTCTTCCTTTCTTGCAGTACCTTGAACTCTGACATGGCAGACCGAAAACGTGTTTGCAAACTCTCTTGAAATGGTGGCAAGGGCTTTACTCCTCTGCTTCGAGTTTCTCTCTTTCCAGGCATCAATTACCAACAGCAACAGACACGCCGCCGCTGGACATGACGTCATCACTAACCCCATAAAACTAACACGCCAGGGATGACAAGGCGCCTTTGACAAAGATAGGTCCCCTATCGAAACGTCGGCCAGCCTGATCTGAGGCACTTTCTCCTGTTTTGAAATCTATAACGTGTTCTGAGTAAGGAAAGACGAGCAAATTAGGGTAATATGTATATATATCGTCTATATATAGTCACGGGTTATCTGCGACGTGCGGGCTGCAGTAGCTTAGTAGGTGAGGCATTGCAGTGGTTAACTTGAAGGTACGGGTTCGATTCCCGGCCACACCGGCCGCCCTAAATAACAGGCAGATTGCACGAATGCTGTTACTTAGGGTTATGTGCAGGTGAAAAAACTCCAGGCTGCTAGATTTCGGGGTCCCCCACTATGGTGGGCCTCGATCGCGTCGAGGTTCTGGCGTAATAATGATTATTAGATGTGAATCATCTTATAGCGGAGTTCAAGCCGGTGGTGGTGGTGGTGGTGTGCGGCGTGACCACCCTTACTGCGCATGCGCAAGCCCTCTCCACACACCTCCTGCACCTCTCCACTTCCTCTTTCCACCTCACTCTCTCAACCTCCCCTTTCCCCTCCCCTCTCCCCTTTCCTCGCACCCTCTCCACTACCCCTTCCCCTCATCTTTCCCCTCTCCACTGCCCCTCCCCTTCTCCACTTCCCCCTCTTCCCTTTACCTCCCTCCCCTCCCCTGTCCACTCCCCCTCTGAAACGCGGGCTCTACATGCCGAAACGCTGCTTCGCATCGCCTCATGTTCCCCTTTAGCGGGAGATGGCGTGATTTTTATATTCAGGACGCAGTGGCCTGCTGACATAGTAGCACCCAGCTGTCAAAAAGACGTTTAACAGCGAAGCTGCTTAAGCATAAGCAACGTGTGTTCCGTCGTGCTGAACTCTACAGGTGGTATGCGCCACACGAAATGGACAAGCCCCACTGCCGAGTACAGCAGGTGCGAGCCTATACGCCATGGTGCTCTAGTGGTTATGGTGCTCGACCGTTGAACCGCAGGTAGCGGGATGGAATCCCGGTCGCGGCGGGCGCATTCTCGATGGAGGCCAAAATGCTTTAGGCCTGTGTACTTAGATTTAGGTCCTAAAATACCAGCGCTAAAGGCGCCGGACGAACGCACAAAGACGAACGAGCGCTGGTTTGTCTCTGTTTTCGTCCGTGGTCTTTCGCGCTGTTATTTACGATCATGAGCAACCAACTAGCCCGATTCACCACCATTGTGAAATTAGATTTATCTTCACGTTAAAGAACCCTAGGTGGTCGAAATTTCCAGAGCCCTGCACTACGGCGTCTTTCATATCATATCGTGGTTTCGGGATGTTAACCCCAACAATTATAATTAAACAGGTGCGAGCGTTAAACGAAAACTCTGCTCGGCGAAGTAGAGCACGTGAAACACTGAAAGAGAGATAGAAAGAAAGAGAAAGTGAAAAGAGAGAGAAAGAAAGAGAAAATGAGAGGTAGTGAAAGAGATAGCGAGAAGGAGAGAGACAGGAAGAAAGGGAGAGAAATGAAGGAATAAAGACACAAAGAGGTACAAAGAGAGAGAGAGAGAGACCGAAAGAAACACACATGAAGAATATATAAACAAACAAATAGTATCACAGAAAGAAATAAAGAGAAAGAAAGAAAGAAAGAGAGGGAAAGAAGCAGCGAGAGGGTGAAAGAAAGATGAAGCGATAAATAGAGAGATGGACACAGAAAAAACACAGAAAGAGCTAAATAGAAAGAGAAAGAGAGAGAAGATAGGAAAAATAAAGAAGCAAGGTCATCCAGCTCCGCTTGTCCTTCAGGCTTGGTACCACTTGCGTGAAACTGCCATAATGTTTTGCTATATCATCTTACGTTCACTAAGGTCATTCATTCAGCACTTTTTCAAAACCGAGCAAACTGCTGGCACTTCGATAATCTTCCGATTCCTAGCTATTAATGATTTTTTTATGAGTAACGCGCAGCGTGTGGAATATATACCTACATATACCTGAAAAGAGGCCATTAAGGATTTGCTAAGGCGGACATGTGATTACGGTGATCGACCCGAAATAATCACTTTTTCGTTGCGATGCATACATCGCAACGAGTAGCCGGGCTTTCTACGCCGATGCGTTAAAACTGCCAAGAGAACGCACGACCGCCCCAGCCACACTTAAGGAGCCATGCGTTAGAGCATACGGCTGTTGTCTCAGCAAATATCTTAAGCACTGTCTCACGTGTGACAATACACTCCAAGCGTCAGTGTTAACGTCGCGCATTAACAGATTTCGCCGCATATCCAACGTTCATGAGAACCAGTTTATTTCATGAACGACCGACAGCAAGATGCATCGATGTTTTCGGCATGATTTGGTGAACACAGTCGAATGGATAGAATAATAAATACCTAATAATTATTAAATAAATCAATACTTACAGCAAAATAGTTCAATTGACATAGTTCACGCGAACGTGAAAAATACCCAAGTTGTCAGTACCCTCCAGTGGAGGGTCGAATAGCGCCTGACATGTGCATGACTAAGGAACCCTGAAATACGCAGAGCGTAAATTTTCAGCAAGATTATTGCGAATTAGTCGTGAGGTTTTGATGTCAATATTGATGGTGGCGGTACCTGCGCAACTGTATTCTTCTCTCAGTATGTCTAACACTTATGCGTGCCCTCTTTGCGTATGCATGTATGTTTGTGTATGTACTCGGATACATTTTTGAAAATACACACTTGCACACCGGCACAAACTGTCATGCCTGAAATCCTTGCTACATTAGTGCATGAGAAAGATAAGTATACTTCGCTGACTGAGCCAGTCATTGGGTTGTGCGATATGTTCTTCATTATATTTCTGTCTATAGTGTATAAACATTTTCTCGCCTCTTGATTCTCTTTGTACGGCGAATATGCAGAACTATATAATGCAATGAAAGGTAATAAAACGCAATGAAAAGGAAATACTTGTGCTTTTTGCAGGACGTTATTTTAAATGGATGCCTATGAAGTGTAACCCAGCGGCTAAGATATGCTCGAGCTTTTTTTATTTATTTTTAATCCGCTAATGAAGTCACATGATAAGGATATATAGGCGCCGGCACGGGCGCGCTCTTGCTAAGAGTTGCTACTATGTATAGTTAGTAACTTAGTTAGGCTAACGTTGGTAACTACAGTTACTACTACGGTTGCAACATGTGTCAAGCAGATAGTAACCAAAAGTAACTAGGAAAACCTTTATTGTTTTACAGCGTTCTCGTTATTGGTGTGTTTCTTTGGCGGGGACCATAAAGAAGCATTATGGAATAAAGCTTGAACTGGGACACTTCGCCTGCACTGGCTGCGGGTAGTACTGCTGTCTCGCAGAACCTAGTCAGATAGTCGGCGCATTATGGGATCGAGAGAGTGCTAGATCATTCTATGCGCCGGCGCTAGATCAGAACGCCACTGCAATTATTTCGCGCCGCGTGATTTTTACTGGTTGCTTCCTGCACGTTGTCTACACATTCTTAACGTGAAGTCGGCTGCCACTGCCATATTTAATGCGAAAAATTATGTGCTCACAGTAATGACCATGCCATACTCACGTCGTCTATAGCGTAACGCCAGCGACGTTCCTCCTGGATAAAAGAGTGATATTTAATGATATAATGAGGGTACCAGACAAATCATTACCTGGTACATTCGCCTAGAGCATATATTTCAGTTAGATTCGTTACAACGCGCAATCGTCATCACAGATAAGGACAGAAAAAAATTTATATCACCGCTCTTGTGTAGCCTACCTTTTCCTCGAGCAATTCGTTTTTTATAGGGCAATTTTGTGTTTCCTTTATGCCCCTCCTCGAACAATCCTGACACACAAAGGTGTTTAATTTCTGGGCACATTATAAGTCATAGGCCTGCGCGATGATCTAAATATAAGTAATTGTAGGCGCTCTTCGTGTACCAGCGAATGTTACCGAAGTGAAAGTCAGTGGGAAATTTTTTTTTTAGGTGTTACACTGGTTCTATCTTCGCGGCCCGTTATGCGCGCGGTAATGGGCTCCTGCGTGGCAAATGTTTCGTAATCATGAACATAAAGTTCCAGCATGATGAATGGCGCTCAGTATAACTGACCGCTATGTATGGCATAGCCAATGTTACCACGCTTCTACTTTAACATGCATGTGACAGGCGTTATGCCCTATTATCAAAAAAATAACTCCGAAAGGGTTAGCATGAAAATCCTTGACAAATGTGTGCCTGGTGAGGTGCCGAAAAACATGCTCTCAGCACTAGAGCCACGCTACGTAGAAAAATAATACGTTTCTTGGCACAACTTTATGATATGGTGGGTGCTACCAATTCGAGCGTTTGTGGCACCCGCCATGTTACCTAAGCGGCTCCTCTGCAGTGGTTCGATCCATGGTCACGGCGGCTGTATCTAGACAGCGCGAAAGATTAAAACCTCTCATGCGCTAATATGATGTGTGGGAAAAGGAACCTGCACGGTGAAAATTAAACAGGGCTCGCCGTCTGAACCGCGCTTCCTGGATTTATTAATTTATGAATTATGTTGCCAGCCCTCTAGCATCAGCGTTGTGTTCATGTGGGAGTTTGTCTAAAACTAACGCACTATGCCGGTTAAGAAGGTTTTCATAAACATCCGAGCACGAGTCGCGCTATGTAATGAAACCGTCCCTAGCAGCGCAACGGCGGCGCCTGCCGCAACCGCAGAAATGTGCATGGAATGTTTGCCTGAATAAATTTCGCACTAAGTAAAAAATCAATGGGTATGCGTAACACTGGAAAACGCAGGGCATGATTAAAATCACTGATATCCTTTCGAACCTTATCGTTCGTTTCGTAATTTTTAATATATTGATATCCTTCGGAATGTTATCGTTTGTTTTGTAATTCTTAATATACCGCTGTAAAAAGTAAATTTGCATATAGAATGAAGTTGTGGCACGGTTCCCAGTCTTTCTTTGCTTTTCTTTTTCAGTTTTTAGCGCGCTAGTCCCGGATAGCTGCGTTCAGCAGAGAAATTAACCAAACTGGCGTGCTGTGTACAAAAGAAAAAACAAAAGAAAGAAATAAGCAGGTCCATAAGAAGACGAACTGGGCTTTTTTATATTTTAGACTGTGCTTCTTGTAGTTTTTTAGTAATGCGTTTGAGAAGGTTTGCCATCAATTACTTCTTTTCAAGCTAAGTCTTTTAAACTTCGACAGTAACATACTGAAATGGATTGAGTGTTTTCGTTATAACCGCTCTCAGTTTGTTACTGCTAATAATGACGACTCGACATTAACGAGGTTCGTTCCGGTGTGCCTCAGAGATCAGTACTAAGACCCCCTCGTTTACTAATTGATAATAACGATCTACCTTCCTCATTCGCTTCTGATGTTCAGATGTTTGCTGACGATTTCGTAATTTATCGTGAAATAACCAGTACTGTCGATTCTAATGCTCTTCAATCAGATTTGAACTACATACGTGATTGGTGTAATGTCTGGGGAATGGAACTAATTTTCTAGGGCACGGAATGGAACTAAAATGTAAGGAATGGAATGTAAAATTTCGCGTATTGATAGAAATTACACAACCCTTGCATTCTACCATTTGAATAATATCCACTTAGATCATGTGAACTCATACAAATACTTGGGCGATCATATAGCTTCAAATCTATCCTGCTATTTTCACATTGAGTACATATTCAGTAAAGCTAACAGCACGCTTGGCTACTTACGTCACAACTTTTCGAATGCCCAGTCAATGTGCGCCGCAAAATAGAAAATTCATTCATTCATTTATTGATACTGTTAGCCGTAAAGTGGGCCGTTACAGGGTGGAAGGTACACATAATTTAAAGGCAAGATTTGCTACAAAATTCTAGTGATATTTTGCAGGGTTGTTACGAACAACAGCGAAGATATACAAAAAGAAATGACAAAAGCATACTAAAGAGTACAAGCAGAGGTCAGGAATATGCTGCAGCATTGTGGGACCCACACAAAAAAAACCCATCTTTTCTCTCGAGCTCGTTCAAAATAATTGGGTTCCATTGATTTATTCTAATTGTAACCATACTTCCAGCATAACTTCAATTAAAGCTAACTTATTGCTTCCATAACTAGCATCTCGCAGGAAAATAGCCCGCCTAACTTTGTTTCACAATTTCTATCATCATCTCTTCAAGATGACATTTCACAGCCGCTCATTACTTATCGCACCGTATCAACCATCGCTTAAAAGTCACAATTCAAACAGGAAATACTAGCTGTTTAGGTCACTCCTTTTTCCCCAGAACAATTGAGTTTAGGTGTGACGAGAACGCATCCAGTGCATCCTTCTTTATAAAGGGTGGTTGCCCTGCCCAAAGGCAGTGCCGCCGAGGTAGCGAAGTTCTTCGTTGAGAACATCGTCTTACCTCATGGCGCCCCAGAGGTCCTCATCACGGACAGGGGTACCATATTTACTGCAGACCTAACTCAGGCGATTCTGACATACATCAAGAATCAGCCACACACATCAAGAATCAGCCGACGACCGACAGCCGCCGGTACAATCTTCGACGCCGCTTCGTAGAATACCAGCCCGGCGACCGTGTTTCGGTCTGGACGCCGATACGCCGACGTGGGCTTCGCGGAAAACTCCTTCGGCGATACTTTGGGCCATACAAGGTTCTTCGACGTCTCGGCGCTCTTGACTATGAGGTCATCCCGGACGGCATTACGAACTGCCAGTGACGCCGCGCACGACCTGAAGTCGTCCATGTCGTGCGCCTTAAGCCGTTTTTGTGCGTTAGCGAACCTGGGGACCCTAGTTTTTCCTTTGTTCTTGTAATTTATTTGTGTATGCACTTGTTTTTTTCTCTTCTATGTTCTTTGACAAGCATCGGGACGATGCCTCTTCAGCGGGGGGCAATGCCACGCCGACTTGTTTTATTTTGATGTATTCGGGTTTGACCAGCAAGGACGGTTATCAACGCTCAACGCTGTCCGCGCCGCAGTGTTCGAGAAGCTTCGCGATTGTAGTAGATCGTTTTGTTAAGATTGCGCGCAGGACGCGAATAGTTTAGATTATTAGATTATTCCGGAGCTTGAGCTACCACCAGTGATAAGACTGGAAAGTTCGATGCGTGATGTATAAAAGACGGCGCGTCCCAGCCATGTTCAGTTGATCGACCGTCGACGCTCTGTTCGCCGCTATCAGTTTATTGCTGTATCTTGCCTTTCAGTTTCCCGGCCACAAGTTCGGCCTAATAAAGAGTTTCTCGTCTCGGACGTGCTGACTGCTGCCTTCGTCAACGTCACGACCACGTGACACTATGATATACACGTGTCGCTTGTGCCACTGAAAAAGCTGAAAAGTGTGCTGACAAACGTGAAGGACAAGCTTCTTAAAGACAAGTTCCCTGGCGTCGAGTACAATATTCCCTGTGCAGACTCTGACCTTGTGTACATCGGCGAGACAGGCGGCTTTCAAATGCGCCTGAAGGAACACTGTTACGACGTTAAAAAAGAAAAAAACGCGTCTTCAATTGCACTCGCCGAGCATCCTGTGACTGGGCCAGTGCGAATGTGCTAGCCACTGAAAGGTATCTAAGCTCGCGACTTCATCGCGAGTCATTACTAGTCCAAATCACTGATACCACTCTAAATCGCAACGACTGCATCCTTCCTTTTGTATACGCACGCTGTTTGCGCCATCTATTTGGGCGTACATAGTCAACCCCGGTTCTTTCAGTGCTTCATTTATGAACAAGGCCCCCGTACTAGAGCCGAAACGTCTTTGTTATTTTTAAGTGTCTTTGGTCGGCGTCCGCTTACTTTTGACCATGATTGTTCCCGACCAGACGAGCTTTCGTCGAACTCTTTCATGTTGCTCCGTCTGCAGAAATCAAGATGCTCTGCAGAAGGCGAGAGACATGGTGGTGCGGATGTCCCATACAAATTTCCGAACCGTCACAGAGGGATTCTTCTTGTACTCAACAAGCCGTACATTATCACTGCAAATATCGATGTCATAGACAGATTGGTTCACGGGGCAGTGGGGACTCTTATACATTGTGCAAGCGAGGAGTACACGACGAGTTCCCAAAACGGCTGCGGTTAAAGTTTGACGTGCCCGCAACAGAAAAGGTTCCTCGCCTTCGTTCCAGACGAATGACAAACGAGGCGATGCAAAGTGGCCACGATGTGGACTCTACGAAGATCCCCATTGAACCTCGAGCAGCTACGTCAACCTTAGATCGCATGACGGGCGCTGCGTGCAAAAGAAGGCAGTTTGCACCAGTGATTTCAATGTAAATGTCATTGAGGATGACTGGCTCATACAACATATGTCACCACGATATGCTCTAAGAGGCATATCGTATGATCATAAACAACTGACAGCGATCAGATGGACTTTCATTGACCTCGTCTTCTCAAATTTTAGGTTTGATCCCATGTACGAACCTATGGCTTTATATTTCACCGATCATAAGGCGGTCATAATGAAAGGAAAAAGCCGCCTACATCTCAACACCATATACGCCTTGTGATTAATAAACAACTTTGTATATATTGAATACCCGTGTTGTCACGTCTTTGCATGATCTAGTGGGCAATGTACGGGGGGATTCACTGTTAATGACCCCCGGAGCTTCGCCGACTCGTCATCATTCACTTCCTGAATATGCTGTGATTTTTTTTGAACAACGAAGCCGTTCGCACTGCAATGATCAAGTTCATTTGGCAACTCGGCGACGCGGCTTGTGTACGCGATTGCACGTTTTGTTTCCGCACGTCGAGCTAGTGGGAGCGTCCGGCCACAAAAGTTGCGCTACATGGATCGCATCAGAAAAATCATGATTTTATTTTCATCACAACACTATTGTACATCAAGTACAGTCAAAGTAACTTACGATTATGAAAAGCTTGCCGTACAGATAGTTAACCACGAAAGCACGTTAAAGAGAATTGCTGCTGCAGCCAACGTTTATAGAACCAGGTCAGTGGCAGAACTGAGCGATGTTGCGCGGCGCCGCCGCCATCAGCGACAGATGTGGCTCTGCTGTCGCAGCAGGATTCACTCACTCCGCTGTCTTCAGCCGGCGTTGCGGCGCGTCGCGTCAGCATCCGTGGAGGCTGCTTTCTGCGCGAACAGCTTGGCGGTTTCTATTGTGCTTCGGATATGCTGCGTGTCTTCACCATGCCGACATGTTCTGTTCCGAGACACCCCAACATTTCTTTTGTGCCTAGGGTTACCGACTCTTCATTGAAGGGAGTCGGTACGGGTGGGGGGGGGGTGGCCCATTGTATCGGCCTCTGCTGCTGCCTACGTGCTGCTCGCAACACTTCCTCTTGCTGGAGAATGTATCCGTAAAAGTTGTCGCGTTTCGCGCAGAAGTTCAGACAAAGTAACTGAAGCCCTTCGCAGCCACCGCTAGCCACCGCAACATTTCTTCGTGCGTGCTATTCGTGAGAACTTTGTGTTCTGTAGCGTGACGCGCGTTTTCGGGCGTGCGTTGGATCACATAAAAGGTTCTAACTGGACGGTACGGAATAAATCCGGCAACGCTCTATAAAAAGTCGGGACAGTCCCGCGAAATACGAGACGCTTGGTAACCTATTTGTGCCCCGCGTGAACTTGACCAGCGAGCGACGTGGGATCGCGCCATTCCTCGTATGGACAAGAAACCGTCCGACATATCACTTGTATGTGATATGCACATTCATGAGGAAGACATTCTGAAGACTTTCACTCACAGGGTCAAGGATAAGAATTAAGGTTGAAAATGCCAGCGGAAAGGAGCCTCGTCGAAGATTGCGTCCCAAAGATATTCCCGAACTTGCCTTGATTTGAGTGATTCTAAAAATTGTGCTGTAAATATTTTTTTACAGATAATTAGAGCTGTCTTGGTAAGATTTAATGCCTGAGACTGTAAATAAGTTGTGCCGTTTGTGTGCATCACACCATACATGCAATATCTCAAAAATTGTTTCTCTGCATTGCGTGCGAAAAATAAATACAATTTTTCTTTCTGTAGCAGGACTGAAATTGTGGCGTGCAGTACACACACGGCGATTTTACCACTCATTAATTACAAGTACCGACAGCCGCGGTACAGAGTGAAAACTCCTCACATCAAAAAAGTGAAAGTGATGAATTATCGAAAAAGAAAATCGCGCGAAAAACTACGGAGCACCAGAAAAAGGAGTACACAAACAGCGCTGACTTACAACAAAGATTTATTCGTTAACACCACGCAATACTTGTACAGTCCAAAACGAAACGATATAAGTACCAACAAGCCCAAGCATCCGCTTTAGCTAAATAATTACGCTACGAGAATGCGCCATATAGTTAATTTCTTATAGAGTAATGGACAGACTCGTATGCTATGCTATCAAGCGTCAGTTATCGTGGACAGTCCCTGAAAGCCATAGCTTTACTGACTTTGCCTTACTGCTGCTAAATATTACTCAGTTTTACATTGCAGCGGCAGCGCAACGAAAAATCACGATAATATACAGTCGGCGAGTAAACAACCGAGCCCTTTCTGAACGGCTGCCTCGGCGTTCGCCACGCAGATTAAACGTTTTCGTCTGCTAGCGGAAGCTTGTTGCGCCGCCAGCGCCACCAAACCGGAAGGTGTCCCGGCGCCGCGGAACGGGTTGGCTGACGCGGGAAGTTTTGCAACTTACCTGGTTCTATAAACGTTGGCTGCAGCATCTTCATCGACGCGGTCGCTATGCGAGCTTTCAGAGCCTTCAATGTCCAGTAAAAAAACTCTCTTCGTCAATGTGTACGGTCTCTTTCAACGTCGATGTCAAAATCAATCTAAAGAAATTCCTCCCCCGAGAGCTGCCTCGCCTTCTCCGCGTTCTGGGCTCAGAGACACTTTGCGGGCAGTGTGCTGCCACCTATCAACAAAGTAAAAAACTTGCAGTGAAGCACTATGAAAACAATACACGGGTGAAGGTCGACGTTGAGAGCGAGGCTGCCGATCGAATTTCGCCAGCTGGGGTCCACTAACGTGGATATGCACATATTCCATCAATCAATCAATCACGTTTAATCTCCGTCGGAATGCGTCAGCTGAGCACAGCATTGAGCCAGCAAGGCGGCTGGTACTTGGTGGTAGTTCACGATAGCCGTGGAGCGAGCGCAGCGCCGAATCGCTGAGTGGTCGCTCGCAAGATTCACATAGCTCTTTTATGACAAATGTAAGGCGTTTTAGTTTGGTGTATCACCCGTTTATTACGAAGGGCCTGATATTATTCAGTTTTGGAAGAGGACATCGTGAGCTCACGCAACACGCCGCGTATATATTTTAGGGTTTCGTACACCACAAGAACACCGACGGATAATATATACAAGCGAAATAGCGCGAGTTTCAACACAAAAAGACAAATACTAACATTTCACTAACCTGCATGAACATAGAAAACTTCGCGGATCTGAAATGTGCACGCTGTGTGCCATCTTTGGCAGCACGACTTGCCCAGCGTGCTTCAACACGTATTTTCACGACAACTTCGCGTCTCGAAAGCAAGAATCGAATTTATGTTGTCACGGGTGGCGAGGTTTGTTCACGGATTCACGAAACATGCAAAGTCGTAGCCTTTCTTACCAACCAGGGCGTTGACAATCGGGCTAGCACAGCCTAACTAGGGAGCGGCCGCCGGTTCGTCGTCTGCTAACCTTCCTCCTGACATCCGCTTGGTGGCGTGACAGTCTAAGGGCATTGCCAAAACAGCGCAGCGTTGCGACGTGTCGAGACCAGCACCAGACTCCATGGGTGCGGTGAAACGTAAAAGCAGCGCGACACGCTCATCCACGCATACGTGTATATAAAAGGCACCGAGGCGTAGTTCCTAGATCGGCAATCTATCCGAGCGCGACACAACCGCCAACACCCCGGTACAAACATAGGTGGGAAGAATGACCCGAGCGAGGAGGACGGTTACTTCTCTCGACAGCGGTTTGCACACGGAACGTACTCTGCACACGGCCTTCATCACCCGCGCGGTTCATCCCTTTGCAGACTAGCTGGTTTGCATACGGCACTCATCACTCTGCGCTCGCTCCTCGACGGTCTATCCGTTCATCGCGCGCGCCTACTGGGCTCCGTTACTCTTCTTTCGTGTGATTCTGCCTGAGAGTGCAGCTATGCACATCTAGGCTCAGCTATGCATATTATTATTGGGCTTCGACACAAAATGGCGTTCAGATCGCAAGAATAAATAAAGAGTTCCAAAAGTGCGGATAGCTGTCCTCTTTGGTTGTACGTTACTAGAAGAAAGTCACAGTTACAAGGCAAGGGCGAAGCTATGAATGCGATAGCAACAAATTGTAGTGTTACACGAAGTGAGACTGGCAGCTAGCTGTCTTGCATCCGATCTCGCGTAACTACAAAACGCTGGTGTAAGAGAATACGGCCGCTCCACGGAAATATGCTTTCCGCATAGTCCCTTCGCGTTCAGAGCGCAGCACACAGAAGAGTATACGAGGCTCCCGCTGTGGTGGCTTTCCAGTCAGCGCGCGCGCGAGCAATCGCAAGCGCGCTTAGATTCAAAGTTCAAAGTGGCTGCTCGCACGACAACCGCTTCCCCCGCCCCCAACCTCGTGTCTTTTTATTGTCGTTAAAGACGGGCGGCGCGTTTCCTGTCTGCTTCGACAGCAGGCCTCCGGAGCGGGGTGATGTCATCGCATGCACCCTCCGAGCGACGGAAATGGGCCGGCTCGTTTGATCTCTGCTTCGGCTGCGCTCGTCGCCCCCGCTCTCGCACCTTTACCCGCGCTGAACATAAAAGGCGCGGGAAGATCTTATCAATTTGGGCTTCATACCGGAAGGACATGACCGGGACGGCAACGGCAAAAAACATGTCGAGACTGTCCATATAACTGCTATCGGAACAAAACAGCGCGAAAACCACAGGACACACAGAAGGGAACGGACGCTGCTAGCCCTGAACTCTCAATAATAATATATGGGGTTTAACGTCCCAAAACCACGATATGATTATGAGAGACGCCGTAGTAGAGGGCTCCGGAAATTTCGACCACCTGGGGTTCTTTAACGTGCACCTAAATCTAAGTACACGGGCCTCAAACATTTTCGTCTCCATCGAAAATGCAGCCGCCGCGGCCGGGATTCGATCCCGCGACCTTCGGGTCAGCAGTCGAGTGCCATAACCACTAGACCACCGTGGCGGGGCAGCGCTGAACTCTCAACAAATGTATTGTGAAAAATCAAATGCATCGCCTATAAATACACATGACAACCGCTCGCGTAATACTGCGTCACTGGACATATCGCAGATAGGCCACTAACACCACAACCGAGACATATTACGACAAACGCCTCCGTAGATACTCCATTTCTTTGGGAATAATACGATTGACGGGGCGCTGACACAGTTTTCACCTAACTGCGCATTCGTATACGCTTCACCAACTTAACGTGTAGAGTCAGCACACACAGTCAGCGCTGTGTGGGTTCCGTTCCTGTGTGTCCTGTAACGACAAAACTACTTAAAACGCAGTGATGCACTTTATTTATTCAACTTGCCAAAAGACAATCGTGCACTCTATAAGCAAAGGAGTAACGCAAGAGCCTGCTTTTGTTGGTCGCTTTCGTGCATTGCCTTAGCGTACAGCCCATACCTCCTCCAGTTAAGGGGCCAATTACAGTTGGATCGATTCTAGCTTATTCAATGGCAGCGCTTGCAGGTACTGATCTTCCTTGCTCGAAAGGGCCCGCAGCCTGAGTAACCATGACTCCTGTGAAGAA
This sequence comes from Rhipicephalus sanguineus, assembly GCF_013339695.2. Taxonomy (NCBI): domain Eukaryota; kingdom Metazoa; phylum Arthropoda; class Arachnida; order Ixodida; family Ixodidae; genus Rhipicephalus; species Rhipicephalus sanguineus. The sequence goes on from NC_051179.1 coordinate 210,355,545, forward strand.
ACAAGGTGGATCAGAAATAGCCTGAATACCCTGAATATAAGCATACCAAAGAGTACAATACAAGCATAAGCATACCCAACAACAAATAAGGTCTAACTGGTAATTCAAGCGTAGTCGCATCTTGTCAAATCAATAATGAAATTTGTGGAATTAACTAACTTTTATATATTAACTCTATTTCAACCTTTACAGTATTTTTAAATAAAAACAGCATCGATTCCTGCTAACAAGAACTAACTAGACCCCGGCAAGTTTCTCAAACGTGAAGATTCATGTTGGATGTCATCCGTTTATAAAACGTAAGCGTTTACACAGCGATGACGTTGCGGCATAATATTGGGTCGTTTTGAACAGTTCTTTTCTGACGTAAAAATAAACGATGGAATGTATTCCAACTGACATTTGAGACATCGCTTTAGAGTTTTGGATTACCAATCTCCTGAAGAATGACAGGATTGCGTTCTCATGGCAGAGCCGCTGAAATAAGATTATTTACCTTGCCGCATGCAACATTCTCCGCCATGTTTGAATGGCGCCTCGCTATTGAACATTACTTGTATCCAAAAGAGCAACGTTTAAGAGTTATTCGTAAAAGTTAGTTGGGATAAATCGACTTCATGTTTTAAATATTTGGAAGTCCTTCATGGTTTGCTGATTGTAAACTATTCTATTTGTGGTAGGCTACCAATTGTTTGAACTCCCGGTGAGCGACCACAAGAGAGACCAGAATAAATGCTGCCGCACGTCCTGCCATGGCACCCATGAAAATATGCGCTGATGTTTCTGTTTTGTTATTGCAAAGTAAACCATAGTCACGCGTAAAAGTAATATTATCTAGATTCAGTGAGACGCTTTTCAACAAGACCCCTTTTTGTTGATCATACTGAGTTCGAATCAATTCTGATGCCCCTCCGCCAGCATGTGCTGATGAAAATAAATAACAATTGAGCGCTGATACTAACCACTGTGCGCAGACTATTAGCCGATATACGCAATGCTGTGGTTCTATTTCTGCTTTCGGTTACAGTTACGAGATTTTTCCAGTGCGATATCTATGACGTAGTCTTTCATGATTCCCGGCAGCGCGGGTTCTCATATCCCTGTGGCACCAATGTTTTATTGCGCTATAGCGGACAGAAAGTCGTTAAATGCTCTCGAGCTCTAAAGGGAACTGATCGCAACATATTGCTCTTTCTAATGTACCGAAATCTGAGCATATATAGGACAACAGCTGAAGCAACCTAATAAATATACAACTGCCGTTGTGCCAGCTGCGGGAACTATGACGCAAGACATCCGTACTTTAGAAAAGTGCCGTGGTATGACTGTAATTTTACTTCTTTGGAATAATAGCTGAGCTTTAGAAGCTACAGACATTTGTCACGTATAGGAGCAATTGTGTTAGTTCATATATATGTTCCTTCGTGTAGCCCTTCATTGAACTGCAGTAATGGATAGTGAACCTGATGCTTGTAACCTCTCTATCGTCGTTGTGTGGATTCCAGTGCGAGATTGCAAATGTATTCCTTATTTACTGACTGGAGTCAGTCATAACCAAGGACCATACCGGATAATGCAAGGGCTTGAAAAAAGACAGCCGCGACATTCAAATGTAATTAGTTTTAATTCCCAGAAGCAACGACTGCGTGCACAACTGCGTGCACGAGGGCCTTGCTGAAGAGAGTGAGTTGGACGGGTACTTACGAACTCTGCCGTTGGTTTGGACAGTCGAAATAAGTTGCCGCTTCCAAGCTATTTATATACGATTTCTATTATTCTCACAAAGAAAATGGTAACTGCGCGGAAATGTCCACAGCACAATTACCATTTCGACAAATTGCAATGGATGTATGTGAATGTGATCCACGCTTGGTATGAAGATAGACAGGAAACCAGGCATGGTTTAGCTGTCATGGCAAATTCCGAGTCTGCCAGCGACATCCCTTGCATGTTAGCAACTATTTTGCAGCGAAAGCTGTTATGAGATCATTTCAACGGCGGTTTTTGGTGGCGTTGTTGTCCGCCGCCGCCGCCGCCGCCGGTGTCCGTAACCACTATCACTCGAAATAAGAAAAAAAAAACGAAATAAGAAAAAATTTCCAGGATGGAACGGGGTTCGAACCTGGGCCCTCTGCGTGGGAGCCCTGTGTTTTACCTCAGAGTGCTTGGAACTGCCTTGCAAAACGACGCTATACAGTCTTCATGTCCAGAAGGAACCACATTAACACATGTAATTTAGTGTGGTAGAAGAGTGAAATAACAACCACGCACCGCACAACGCGAATTCTGTAACCAGGCGTCACACAATGCGAATTGCGCAACGAGTGGGCTGTTGGATGCTTCCAACCCACTACAAGGGGCTCTGCAATAATTCTTCATCGTCATCAGGCACAACACCAACAAAGTGCGCATAATGCCTTACATGATTTTAGCGCGTACCACGGCTCTCCGTTGAATGACGAAAAATGGCATTGTGGCTGCTTCCCTACTTCACAGAAATTATGATTTATAGCAGAGTGGGTTCCTCGCAAGTGCACTTGCGTTGGTAGCCAATGAAGCCCATGAGCCCATCATCCATTGCCTCAGGGTCTCAATAAAGTTCTTCTCCCTTCTCTCTGTCTCTCTTTCTCACGTCCATGTATGTTATATTACATGGTGGAGAGTTAAATAGCGACCGGGCGTCACACAATGCGAATTACGTAACTGGTGAGCCGTTTAAAGCTTCCAACTCATTACAAAGGGCTGAGCCATAATTCTTCATCATCATCACTCGTCACGTAAACAAAGTGCACATAATGCCTTACATATGTCTAGCTGGAACCTCGCTTCTGCGCACAATGACGAATAATAGTGTTGTAGGTGCTTCCCAATTTCACAAATATTGTGATTTATGGCGTAGTGGGTACCTTGCTAGTGCACTTGTATTAGTAGCCCCAAGAGAGTTTACAACGGGCTCTAGAAATGCCGCTCTTCCAGCTTTCGCTGTGATTGTGCTGCGCTTTCCGCGCAGGCCTGGCATTTTTTTTCTGCGAAGCATTACTACGAGAAAAACGACGTATAATGACGATAGTGAAGGATTTCCTGTCAGGTTATTTGCGAACCAATGCTTCGATTTGGGTCAACGTTGACAGGAATAATCTAGAATGACATGGTCTTACGTTATTAAGTTTCCAACTCGGCACCAGAAACATGTCAACAGGCTAATTTACCATGACATCCTATGGAGAGACATTTCCACAGAAAACATTGTTATGCTCTTATCCAAGTGTAAGTGGTCTTAGTAAAAAAGGAACAAGTGCTTTGGTCTCCACGCAACAGCTAAAGGAGTCTTTTCATGTTTCAAGGCAAGCTCCGGCAAAAAACACCGTAAGTTTAAGGGAACTGTTATGTGAACAGACATAGGGGGGGGGGGTGATTCTTAAAAGGAAGAAGGAAATGAAAATAGAAATTGGGTGTGGAGTTCACGATAACTGTCTCTCAAGTGAGGACACCTCAACCGATACACTCACGGGGGATTGGGGATTAAAGGAACAGTGAGAGTGAAAAGAGTATGGTAAAGGAAAAAAGAAAGGTATGAGTGAAAAAACAGTGAGGGGGGGGGGCAGGAGAACGGGCGTCCGAGTCACCGTGGTGAGCGGCTAGAAATTCGTTCGACTAGGCCGGCATCCTCGAGAAAAGCGAGTAGGGCCGCAAGGGCAGATCGGCGACGGTGCACGTGGCCGGTGGGATGGAACAAGTCCTGTAGGGTCGCACACGGCAGTCCGACGAGGCGGTATTTCATGGCGAGCCGCTTCCGCGCAGTGTTGAGAGAAGGACAGTCAAACAATAGGTGGCACAGGGATTCGATCGCGCCGCAATCGGTGCAGTTCGGTGCAGCGGCCGCCGCGAAGACGATGCCTGCGTTCTGCAGGCCACACAGAACCGGTCCTCAGGGCAAGAAGAAGCGCGCGCTCGCGGCGAGTGAAACCAGTGGCTGGGATGGGAGGAGGGGGGTGTCCGGAGGCGACCCGTGCGTCAGGATGCTCGCGCACCAGCTCCCGGCGAAGGTTGTTGCGTGCCGAGTCGAACGAGCTGGCGTAATCCGTCAGCGAAGTCTCGGAGGAGTGTGCTCGTTTTGCGAGTTCGTCTGCAGCCTCGTTGCCCGCGATGCCGACGTGTGAAGGGAGCCACTGAAGGACCACATCACAGCCTCGTTCCTGGAGGGCCAGCAGGCTGAGAGCGGCACGCTGAGCAAGAAGGGGGCCTCGTTCCTCCCTCGCGAGCTGGCGGAGGGCAGGTTTCGAGTCGCAGAAGATTGCTGCGCTCGTGACGGCCGGCGAATTGCGCAGGAGGTCTGCAGCCAGCTGGAGCCCGACTAGCTCAGCTGTTGTTGAGGATGCACAGTATCGCAAGCGGCACTGTCGTTCCGAGCTGAGCTGAGGGGCTATGCAGGCGGCCGCGGCTGAGCGATCCTGCAGGACGGACCCATCGGTGAACACCTCCGTCCTCCCGGCCAGGTCCTCATACATCCGCGCCGCGGCCTCCTGAACAATGGCACTGATGGGGGTGTGGCGTTTGGATCGAATGCCCGGCAGGTGCAAGTTCACTCGAAGGGGCACTCGACGGTGAGGGGGTGGCCAGCGCGAAAGGCGTGCGGGGTCGTCAGCCACAACACCGTCGTACACGTCGATAAGTTGGCCGACACGTCAGTTTGGCACAGCACGTAACCGCGAGAGGAGGGGACCTGCATCAGGCGCTCGGTGGAGACGCTGCAAATGGCACAATGCGCGCAAGTCCGGCGTGAGCGACGCAGGCCACGCACGAGCCTCCGCGAGGGTCTCGGCCACACGAGAGCCACGAGGCATTCCGTGACGCATGCGGATGACTCGGCGGTGGTCCTGGTCGATCAGTCGCCACTGTGGCGCCTGGAGTTTGCAGATCGGCAGTGCATAGTGGATGGCAGACAGAGCCATCGCCTCGTAGATGGTGCAGGCGAAGGCAGCGGGGCAGCCGTTGCCGCCTGCGAGTAGTTGGCGCACGGCCGATTCCACGCGACGCGTCGTCTGTCGTACACGTCGCACCGCCGGGAACCATCGGAGGCGATTGTCTATCGTCAGGCCGAGGTAGCGGACGTTGCTACTCCAAACTATTGGTGCACCATCCAGCTGAAGGCACGGAAGACGTCGTCGGGCTTCAGCACGAGGGTGGACGACGAGGGCCTCAGTTTTCGGCGCCGAGATCGCGAGTCCGATGTTTCTCACGAAGGCGGCCACACATTGGAGGGCCTCCTGCATGCAAGCGCGCACCACCGAGCACTTTCGGGTCGGACCACGCACATACAATGCGACGTCATCAGCGTACACCACTGCGCGAACAGGGAACACAGCCGTTTCTGGTAGGCACTTGACGAGCGGCGCGAGTACCAGATTAAACAAAACGGGCTGAGGACGCTGCCCTGTGGGACGCCACAGCTGGCAGATCGCGGCGCACTTGTCGCCCCGCCCACGCGCACAGTAAACGTTCGGTCAGTGAGCAAGGCCTGAACGTAGTTCAAGAGTTTGCCCTCAACACCTAGCGCGCGCACAGCACTGAGGATAGACGAGTGGGGGAGCGAGTCGAACGCCGACTTTATGTCAAGGAGGAGTAGGATGGCCATTTCTCCGTCGTGAAGGGCCTGCTCGAGGGTGCTCACGACTGCAGCAATGCAGTCGATGGTCGCGCGATGTGGCCGGAATCCACACTGCTCTGGTGGGAAAGCGTTGCGCACCTCCGCGATCCACTGTAGCCGGTAAAGAGCCATCTCCTCCATAGTTTTGCCCGCCACAGAAGTGAGAGAGATGGGCCTGTATGACGTCACCGATCTCGGCGGTTTGCCTTGTTTGAGGACAGGGATCACAGTCGCGGAACGCCATTCTTCCGGGAGGACAGCGCTGGAGAAAACTCTGTTGAATGCTTCCACCAAGAGTGGGCGCTGGGAGGCATCCAGGTTTCTCAACAGCTGATGAGTGAATTCGGCCGCTCCAGGGGCGCTGCGCTTGCGCTTTCTGAGGAGAACCCGTTCCAGTTCGTAGAGGGAGAAGTCTTCCTTGCAGAGAGAGCGAATGTCAGCTGAGGTGATGGGATCCACGGGAGGGAGCGGGGGTGCGGCGTTTGTCGTAACACCGCCAGCGCTCCCCGCTCTAGGAGGGGAAGGAGGTGCGAAAGAGGCGGCAAGCAGTTCAGCAAGCTCCCTTTCAGTGATGCCCTGCGCAACGGCTATGGCGAGCACTGGGTAGCGCGACACTTTCGGGTTTATCAGGACGCGAATGATGTGCCAGCCGCGGCGACGTCCTCGTGGATCACTCAGAGAGGAACAGACGCCCGTCCAGCTGCGGTCGCGTAGCCGCTGGGCGTGCCGCCGGCACAAAGCGTCGAGTCGGTTGTACTCTGTCCATGCGCCGGGGACCGAGGAGCGCAGCGCCCGCCGCTGTGCTCGTTGGCGCACTGCGCGGAGGTTGAGCAGCTTGATGTCAGGGCAGGGCGTGCCGGCGGGAACAACACAACGCGTTGTGGCACGATCAGCACAGTCCGCGATGCGCGAAAAGAAATCATCACTGCTCTGCACGCTCGCGCACAGGTCACGGAAAAGTGGCCACCGTACAACACTGTATTCACGAACAGCACCACGGCTGGGGTGGCACGGGAGGAGTGTGATCGGGTAGTGATCAGAACCAGCAGTGTCAGCGTGGCGTTTCCACTCGTAGGAGCAGCGTTCTGACACCAGCGCCAGGTCAATCACTGTCGAGGCCGCACTGCGACGGATGAAGGTGGGTTCCCCGGAGTTTAGTACGAGGAGTCCCACCGAACTGATCGCGTCGCATAGGTCCCTACCACGCGCATCCGTGGTACGGCAACCCCAGCTGACGTGGTGCGCGTTGAAGTCTCCACACAGTACATGGTCACGCGGGAGCACTGCGACAAGGCGCGGCACAAACGCGCAGCTGGCCGCGACGACTGGGCGCACATAAACACTCGCGACAGAAGTGTCCACGCCGTCCACACGGACCGTGGCAGCAACGCACTCACTCGTCGCACAGCGTAAATGTTCTGTGGGGACAAGCGCATGAGCGAGTGTGTCACGAATGTACAAACCTGCGCGCGGCTTCCCGGGCGGGTGGGCGGTGTCACAGCACGGCGCATTATTGCACTCAGCCAGCGCACACTGCGTGGAACTAATGTAGCCGATGTAGCCGGGCAGCGAATCATCCTCCACGCGAACATACGTCTCCTGCAAAGCGAGGACGTCGTAGTCGCGCAGGGGAAGGATCGCTGCGAGCTCTGCTTGTCGGCGACGCAGTGAACGGCAGTTCCACTGCAGTATGCGTGGCCTAGACGCGTGTCGATCACTCGCCATCATTTGTCAACGAAGGTGGGTGGCCAGCGCTGCAGCACAGAGCGGGCGAACGGGGCAGCCGAGAGGGAGAAAATCCATAGCGGCTGTCAGCGCTGCCGAGAGCACAGCGATCACAGAGTTTCTCTTGTCTGTGGCGGTTTGCGAGTTCTTTGCAGACGGAAGACCAGCGGCCGCCGCGTACGAAAAGTTCTCGCAAACCAGGGGTGGGCACGGGACATGGTGGTAGAGCCGGGTGTTGCTGGGTCTCCTGTATTCTGTCTACGCGCGATAGCGAGCGCCTCACGGCGCGAGATTGGGAGCGACGATTCGGCGCGCACTTCCAACAAGCGCCGCTCCTCCTGCCAACGAGGGCAGCGGGGCTCGGTAGCAGGGTGAGCTGCGCCACAATAGAAGCACCTCGCCTTCTTCGCGGTGCACTCACCGAGGGAGTGCGGTCCGCCACAACGCACACATCGCCGCTCAGACGTGCACGTTACGTCCGTGTGCCCATAGCGTCCGCAGAGCTCACACTGGGTTGGTCGTGGACGGCGAGCACGCACGGGCCGGCGCTGTTTGAAAAATTCCACATCAGGGGGAGCCTTGTTGCCGGCGAAGCGCACAATAACGTGGCGACCAGAGCGAGCGCACTGAAGGACAGGCAACCGTGACGTGATGTTGGCGCGGATCGAATCCTCGTCTAGCGCGGGGTCGACGTTATAGATGACGCCGCTGCAGGTGTTCGTCGACGCCTGCTTCGCGCGCACAGCAATGCCGCAGATGTCAGCCACAGCGAGCAGGGGGTCGAGTGGAGTTCCGGCGGTGACGTCGACCGCGACGACGTTGCGACCGAAATTTACGCGGACGCGACTGACGCCCTCCAAAGGAGCCAAACAGGAGGAGATGGCTTCCTGTGTGGCTCTTCGGAAAGTTTCTCTCCTCACAGCCGGTCTGTAAAGTACAGTCTCCAGCTGGGTGCCGGGGCTTGTGTGCCGTGGGGGCCGTGGGCGTGGGTCGCTGGCAGCGGGCTTCTCAGCACGCTGAGACCGACACCCGGTGTTGATGGGAACACTTGGTGCGCAAAGCTCTGTAGCGCTCGGGGCCCCAGTGGGGGAGAGGGCGGGAAACTCTTCAGCCGTCAGCTGTCCCAGCACGCGGCTGGCGCGAGGGAGTGGGGAGGAGGGCACGCCATTCAGGGGCTCCTTTCCCTCAAGACTGGGCAATGGCTCGCCTGACCTTGCTGTGCACGTGTGAGCGGGAGCTGGGTTCCCTGGAGACAGCTGTGCTTCCTCCGTGACGTCAGCAAAGGGGGAAAGGGGCCTGGTGGGCGCTCGTGTGGCTTCATTCAACGAAGCTGATGAGGCAGTGATATCTTCGCTCCCCCCTGCGATGGGAGGGGGAGGGTTCTTGTTTGACAAGGGGCATTGTCCCTCCTGGTTCCCCTCTGGAATGCCAATGCGGTCGTTACCCTCCTGATCCACCGTGACTTGCTCGCTGGAATCTGCCTCGGCGTTAAAATGGCCGACTGGAGGAGGACGAGCCAAGATGGCAGCAGCGTCTTTCTCGACTGTGGAGGGAATGGCGCCCGTGGAGTTGAAGGGGCCGGGGCTGGATGGCAGTTCGGGCGCCTGGTTTGTGGAACCTGGCCACAACAGTGGCGGGTCGTTTGTACCTGCGTGGCTGAGCAAGACTCTTGCGAACCTTGCGAGGACGGCGGCGAGGTGACAGCGATTTTTTGGCGTCATCTTGCCGGAGGAGGTTGTTTGCCTCCCGAAGAAGAAGTTCAAACGCTCGAGAGCGCCTAGAGCTACAGCTCATGGTGATTTCCGACAGGGAGCTTGGCGGAAAGTTGTCGTCCATCACAAGGAGTGTCGAGGGACAGGGAGGGAATCGGCTGGTGGGGCGTAATAAAAAATCATGATATAAAAAAAGGCCCATCAAAAAAAAAGTTAGGCGGACCTACATCGCCCTACTTAATCCCCTATGAGGGCTGGACCCGGGAGAGCAGAATAGATAAGTAAATAAAATGATAGAGGAGGGGGTAAGGAGATCATAACTGTGGATGAAAAATTAAACAAAAAGTAAAAGGAGAAAATGAAAAACTGAGGAGCTAGAAAAACGCGTGCGAGCGGGGAACGCCTAGGCAAGGGAGGTTAACGTTCAGCGCAACGCCCCCTTTTTCCCTCTTATCCTTGATCGAGTCCAACAAACAGAACAGGCTTCCCAATGGATGCAATGACGCGCTTGTCAAAGTGTATATATATATATATATATATATATATATATATATATATGAGCACTAACAGAAAATACTGCCAAGGAAAGTATAGGGGATGTTTTTACTAGTAAATGTAAGGTAAATGTGAAGAAAGAAAATGGGACGAAAAGATAGCTTGCCGCGGGCAGGGACCGAACCTGCGACCTTCGAATAACGCGTCCGATGCTCTACCAACTGAGCTACCGCGGCGGCCATCCCCCCGTCCACTTTATAGGGTATATATGTACATTTAAACGTGGGAGCGTCAGTCAGCGCCGCCAGTAGCCATGACGGCGAGTGTGGAACCACCTTTTTTTGCCAGTTGGCGTCACGTAGCACGTGAACTTATTACGAGCTGGAAGCTGACCAATAATCCCTCGCATACTACCTGAAAGCATCAAGTCTGCCAGAACGAGACCCTCGCTATGAATGAAGGAAAGAAGTGTTATTTTCAAGGGCTCGTTTTCTTTGTTATACACAATATAATGAGCACTAACAGACAATAATGCCAAGGAAAGCATAGGGGATGTTTTTCCTAGTAAATGTGAGGTAAATGTGAAGAAAAAAAATTGGACGAAAAGATAGCTTGCCGCGGGCAGGGACCGAACCTGCGACCTTCGAATAACGCGTCCGATGCTCTAACAACTGAGCTACCGCGGCGGCCATCCCCCCGTCCACTTTATAATATGTACATTTAAACGTGGGAGCGTCAGTCAGCGCCGCCAGTAGTCCATGACGGCGAGTGTGGAACACCCTTTTTTGCCTGTTGGCGTCACGTAGCACGTGAAATTATTACGAACTAGCAGCTGACCAATAATCCCTCGCATAGTACCTGAAAGCATCAAGTCTGCCAGAACGAGACCCTCGCTATGAATGAAGGAAAGGAGTGCTATTTTCAAGGGCTCGTTTTCTTTGTTATACACAATATTAATGAGCACTAACAGACAATAATGCCAAGGAAAGTATAGGGGATATTTTTACTAGTAAATGTAAGGTAAATGTGAAGAAAGAAAAGTGGACGAAAAGATAGCTTGCCGCGGGTAGGGACCGAACCTGCGACCTTCGAATAACGCGTCTGATGCTCTACCAACTGAGCTACCGCGGCGGCCACCCCCCCGTCCACTTTATAGGGTATATATGTACATTTAAACGTGGGAGCGTCAGTCAGCGCCGCCAGTAGCCATGACGGCGAGTGTGGAACCACCTTTTTTTGCCTGTTGGCGTCACGTAGCACGTGAACTTATTACGAGCTGGAAGCTGACCAATAATCCCTCGCATACTACCTGAAAGCATCAAGTCTGCCAGAACGAGACCCTCGCTATGAATGAAGGAAAGAAGTGTTATTTTCAAGGGCTCGTTTTCTTTGTTATACACAATATAATGAGCACTAACAGACAATAATGCCAAGGAAAGTATAGGGGATATTTTTACTAGTAAATGTAAGGTAAATGTGAAGAAAGAAAAGTGGCCGAAAAGATAGCTTGCCGCGGGTAGGGACCGAACCTGCGACCTTTGAATAACGCGTCTGATGCTCTACCAACTGAGCTACCGCGGCGGCCACCCCCCCCCGTCCACTTTATAGGGTATATATGTACATTTAAACGTGGGAGCGTCAGTCAGCGCCGCCAGTAGCCATGACGGCGAGTGTGGAACACCCTTTTTTTGCCTGTTGGCGTCACGTAGCACGTGAACTTATTACGACCTGGCAGCTGACCAATATTCCCTCGCATACTACACTGCAAAAACTGTCCTTGAGATTCCTTCAGATCCACGAACAAGATCTACGTAGAACTTACAGATGGCTCACATTATATGGAAATAGGGAGTACATGTTCGTAACTGCCAACGGACATATTGCTTTATTTTTATTTAGGGAGAGAGTGTTCTAGAGTCCTAAAGAAAAAGAAAGTCCTAAAATTCCTATAGTCGAAAAGTCTTAAAGTTGACTGCGCTGTGAAGTTATTTTCCAACCAAAGACCGTCACGTGGATACTTTTCTTGCGATAGCAATTATATCGGCACTCTCGACGGGTTTTTGTCGTCGCCGTCATGTTCAGTATAAAGTCCAAATTGATAACATCCCACCGCGTATCGTAGGTTCTACCCGTGAGCAAAGCTCGCGAGCAGCGGCGACGATAGCGGCTGATGCAGAGATCAAACGAGCTGGCCTATCTGCGTCACTCGGAGGGCGCATGCGATAACATCCCCCCGCGTGTTAGACCTGCCGTCGATGCTGCTCAAGCAGAAACGAAACGCCCCGCCCGTCTTGAATGAGCATGGAGGGATGCGAGGGGGGGGGGGGTGCTTGAGCAGCAACTGCGAACTTTGATCCTAAAAGCGCGTTCACGATCACTTGCGCGCTCGCTATCTCGAAGGCATCAGCAAACGGCTCGTATACTCTTTTACGCGCGCTCTCAACGCGAAGAGACTGCGAAAAGCGCACCTCTGCCTGGAGCGGCCGTATTCTCTTACACCAACGTTTTGTATAGTTACGTGAGATCGGATCCAAAAGAGTTAGCTGCCAGCGTTCCTTCGTATAACATTACAATTTGTTGCCTTCGCATTCATTGCATCGCGCTTGCGGTGAAACTGTGATCTTTTTTTCTTCAGACACGATGCGTTTACAGAAGGCCTGGGGAGCGTGCAACTACCACTGTTCTCTATGTGAGCGGTTTAAATCGTTAACCTTTTTTTCAGGTCAACCGAGAATGATTAAATTCGTTGTTTTGTGCGTGTTACCCTCGCGAGCAACGAGGGTAGGCAATATTTTGTTGCCGTCCTGACATACTGGCAGACTGTCTGCGTCTGTTTGCCGCGAAGTAGGCATGTGCGAATATTCGAGCACTAGGAATGTTCGAAGGAATATTATAGTATTCGAATTCGCTTCGACACGAATTTAAAGTTCCGAAATTTCAAAGTATTCATAATGAACGAATAGGCGTATATTGGACGGCATGTAACACACCTGTGAAGGTGGTTTCACTGCAGCCTAAAAGTGCAATGCCGTGAAAGCACCTAACCAACAAAATTGCGCAAAGCCGCGAAGCCCCACTTCAAGGTTAAATTAACATATTACTCCGACATAGATTAATCATTTTCAGGGGCGTAACCAGAAATCTTTTTCGCGGGGGGGGCTCAACCATACTTTATGTATGTTCGTGCGTGTGTTTGTATGTGTGCGTGAATATATGCGCAAGCAAAATGGAAAAATTTCGAGGGGGGGGGGTTGAAACCCCCAACCCTCCTCTTGGCTACGCCCCTGACATTTTTTAAGTTTAAAAGCTTCTTATACGGGCTTATATGTTATAATATGTTATATGTATAGTAATTTTTGAAGTGTGACGTATTTTATCAGTTATAACTTGCATCTTACTGAAATTGAAATTCTGCTGCTATTTGATGCTACTAAACGCTACTAAACGTAGCATTTAGTAGCGTAGCGCTTAGTTTAGTAGCGTTTACTTGCAGCAAAAAGAATGACAGTCGCACATGCCTCGTTCCAATTAAAAAAAAAAACGCTGTGCAGGTTAGTTGGGCCTCTACAATATTTATGCTAATTTTTTTTTATATAATGTGTGATACATACTATTCGAACTATTCGATTCAAAATTATTCGACGTAATCACTGTTCGCTTCGAACCTAAAATTTGCTTTTCGGACATCCCTGCCGCGAAGGCTTCTGTGTGGCGTTCCACGGTGCCTAATAGACAAGGACACAAGTGTAGTGGAGCAGATGCACGACCGAGTATGCGCCTGTGAAGGAGGACGAGAAACTACCCGCGTTCTGATTGCGCGAGAGCCTGTGCCGCCGTTTGCCAGCCTTGCACTGTGTGTCAGCGTACGATCCCCTTTCGTCGCGACTTGATTACACCAATAAACCTTATCACACAAGGAACATGCGGCGCTGCTTCGTATTGGTGAAAAGCGTCCCTTTATGAAAGCCTCCTTTCGGGACTGTGGCACGGGAGTACAAACCGGTTCGCTGTAGCGGCGGCGGCCTGCGAATCAGCTTCTCTGCAGTGCACGATTGCTAGCGGCGTTTCGAAAACAGATGAGCAACTCCGCCACATAAGAGTAACATTTACAGTAACTCTAGGGTGCAGTAAAGCTTTAGGGTGCAGGCGCTCGCAACGACCCGTAGCGTCCGCCGCTACGGTCGTCGAAAATTAAAGGGGGGCGGGGGTAAGGGCACCGGTACCCTGTTCCTCTAAGATCCGACCCTGGATATTTTCGTGGTTGTTGCAATTTCATTCCGAGCTGCGTCTTGAGAGGTTCGTGCATGCTCGCGTGCGACTGCAAATCTTTCTAGCCTCTCCAACGCAACATGCCTAAAAAGAAAAAGACAACCTGTTCCATGACGTTATGCCAAAGAACTCGTGCAATGAAAAGGCGTCGATGCTCATTCAGAACTTCTACGGATCCAGTATGCCTGCAAGAGTGGGCGTGAAACATCAAGAGAGGTCCCTCATGTGTACATAAATTTCATTTGACTGTTCGCTGATTCTTACTTTTAATTAATTATTTTTCTTTTTTATATGCACCTATCTTTTCCTTTCACTGTTTACTCACATTCTGCGCGAAAATATCTGTCTTTGCGTCTCATTCACTGTTCATTTTATTTTTGTTCTTGATGTAACCGCTATAATTGTCAATGAATATTTCAATCATTGTACTCAAACATTACTGCGTGAAAAAGAAAGTTAATCAACTAGAACGGAAACCCCGAATCTCCTACATGTTTGTTCTCTACGCCAGCATGTGCCGTTCAGAAGAAGCTAACCTGCCCGCATAGTCGCCAGAGTTTTCTTTTCTTCGTTTTACAATTTATCAGCGCCATGTGTGGCCTACACAACGAGCTTATACCGCAACTACAAAGCTTGGTTTCAACGGGAAACTCCACAGAGCGTAGGCTCACACGCCAGAAAGCACGCCAGCGAGCGGCAGCGCCGTCTGCACGCTGGATCGCGCAATCTTTCCACCCGGCAGGCGCGCTCACGACACTAAGGAGACCTTCCTAGCCCGTATAGTTCTACGTTCGTGTGATCGTCGTGCCGAGTTCTGTTTGTGCGGTCGACTTTTAACGCGCTGCCTCGCATTGTATGTTGTGGTTACTGACGTAAGCGCAACTACACGCGGTACCAGGCAAATAGTCACCAGATGCCGACCGTGCGACTTCAATCTCTGGGACTGCTTTGTTCGGTGTGACCGACGGACGCGATTCATAGTTTTGAAGAACACCTTCTTCGAGGTGTTCCTTGAAGAAGGTGTTCCTTTTTCAAGGAACACCTTGAAGAAGGAACACCTTGCCGCAATCCTTTGTCGACGACGCCTTCTGTGGCCCTGGAAAATGCCTTGACGCTCGGAGACGGCCGGTAGCTCGGCGATTCTTCGCTTGGCGCACCATTGAAAACCGGCGGTCATCCAGCAGTGTACGCTGCCAGCGTATTTTTTATTGCCAGAGGTAAGTGAACGTTGCGCTTCGTACATTGTGAGTTATTGTTATTGTGGTACGCCTTGTCGCCGAAGAAAATCGCATAACGTGTTGGTAGTGTATGCGGTTGTAGTTGTGAGGATTGTGCTCGCGCATGACATTTGTCAAGAACGTAGTTGGTAGGGTTATAAAGTTTTGGTAATTAGCTCACTTGCACGCACTCCTCTACGCTAATATTTGCTGAAAGGAGACAACATTTTTGTCAGGCTCACCATTGTCATGCGTTTTATGCATGTCTCTTGACAAATTACTTGGAGTAACGCCGTGAAACCGAAGCTTCAACATCCATTTCGTTCGCACGAGCTCTGAAGGAATAATCATCAGCCACCGTGTGAATCGTGAATCGGTACAGTGGGAGAAATAAAGTGTATTTAGGGATGTTTTCTTTAGGCGTGCATTTTATTTGTCATTAAGTAACGTGACACTCAAAAGCGTTTAGGTTAGCATTCTTGGACATTGCTTATCATCTTTCAAGCAATAGATAACATAGATTTGCTAAAAATGCAATTTCTGCAGCATGACATTGTATCTTGTTCAGTTGGTTTGCCCCATTTTTATCCTTTATGCACGTTGACCTAATTTGACAAGCCGTACTTTCAGCTGAATTTTCAATTGCTTTTAGCACTATATGTGCGTCCGTGTATTGAAGTCCCACCTCTCATCGCATAATAATAGCTTGTGAAGAACAACGCTTGTCTTGAACTAGCCATTTATCAGAGCTCTTCCTCCGTCCTCAAAGGGCAAGGTGCTGCTGGCACACCTGGTTCGGCTTTTCTTAACCTTTTTTTTAATGCTGAAGTTTTTTGCAACGTACTGCAGGTAGCAAACAGCAGTGCCACAACAAACAGTGGAGTGCTGACCATGCAGTCCAGAAGGTGGCTGAGGCAAGTATGCTATAGGAGGTGCTTATTCAGGCAGAAGCATCTGTAGCCAACGTAAAGGTAATGTAGAAAGTTCCATTTAATGAAGAAGAATCTTGTTTTGAGCTAGTCATGTCGAAGGGAAACAATGAGCGCTAGATAATTGAGATGAAAATGCAGAGTAACAATGTTATGTATGCCAGCAACCAACTTAAGTTTATTCATGCAAAAGGGTTATTTCCAACTGGTTCATTTGGGGGAAGAGCCCACAGTTTCCACGAATGGGCATACCTGGTAGCCGTTGCACATCCTGTTACTGTGTTCTCGCACTCATTATTATGTGCCACTTAGTCTTGTGACGTTCCACCAAGGTGAAATTACTTCACATAAACAGCAGCGAGAAGGCTCTTGCTAGCCAGTTCAATTAAGACAGCGTTACCGTAGCTTTTAGTTCCAGTAAACCAGCTAAGCTGTATAGAAGAGCGTACTCCATGTTTGTGACCATGGAAAGTGCATTTTGCCTGGGAACATGGCTTAGTTTTGCAAAGGAAAATGTTGCCTTTCTGTAAAACGTGGTACTGGGAAATGGCATTGTGCCAAAAATATTAAGGTTTATGACTTCTTGCAGCATGCATTGTTGTACAGGGATGTTAGCGTTTTCATAAATGCAATGCATGGTGCCTGAAGAATATAGCGGCCCACTTTAAAATTTATAACTTCATGATTTCAGTATCTGGGACAGACTTTACTGTATACGTTTTGTTTCTGGAAAGCTTCAACCTATCTTGCAATTCTTCAAGGCCAATACTGAATTTGCTGTGTACATTTGGCTGCACATTCTCATCACTTATGCTAAACAACAGGCTTGAGTGATGTGTGGAATTCTTGTCAATCAATTTTATTGATTACCTCGGACGATCTATTCTGCTTCCCACAGTTATTGGGTGCTTTGTGTGCATGTGCTATGCATGCTGTAAATGAAAACAGGGAATGCAGCTGGCAGCATCAACGAGTACAATGCCCATAGGCTATTATGAGGTGCGAAATGTTGCCACTTCTATAATTTACATTATGTGTGCATGGTACAGCTGATTGTGTAATTTAGCACTTTCCAGCTACTTACGCAGTTGGAGCAGATGTCGATCATGTTTACTGTGGTATGGCACGGCCACCAAGTTCGTGCATTCTGCATACCAGGAAACCTGACACGAAGCAACGTATTGCTGTGATGGCAGCTAAGTGAGAACGAATGAGTTTGTCTTCTCTGTACATTTGTCAATACCATTGCACAGGCTTGTTAAGTGCATTCAAGCGGCTTTAGCAATGCACTTGCAGCTACAGAGCCAGCTAAGGCAGCCAATTTCATCATCAGAGTTCACTCTTCAAATCCCACTTTCCATAAAGGGCATTCATTGTTTTGCGATAGCTTAAGGTCAAAACTTGCTCAATTAAACACTTCTTGGTGTCTGACATTACATGAATTATGATAATTGTTATATCTCATGTGAAATATGCGATTGTTTTTTTTTCATATTCTTACTTTGCATACACACTTTACGACTGCACCCTCCCCAACCGAATCTTTACTAGTGCTACATTCTGTTATGGGTGAAAACAATTATTGAACTAAAAACCAGGTCAAGGAAAGGAGTATGATGCCCTGTAATGTAGGAGGATGCCGCTATTGCAGTGTTTAGTCTAGAGCTGAATTTAATGAGAAAGGGCAGCAATGTAGGTCATCTGTCGATATTTGCAGACCATAATTGTGTTGTGGTCATTTTGTTATCGCAGGAAGCATCTTCAAAAAGCAGTGCTACAAGGATGTGAGCAGCAGTTTCCCTTCAACGAACGGGTCAAATTCATGGAAGCCACGTGCCTGCTGCTTCTGGCCTACACAAACATGCAGCCACCATAGTAAAGTTCTTGCAAAGGTGTGAGACATCCCTATGCTGCATCGATTGAGCATGTTAATTGCCTGTTTTTTATAGCTTATAGTAATATGTCTACAAGTGTACTTCCTTCTAGTGTATATTTACATTCTCTTAAAGGGCCAGTCAGCAGGCTCCGACTTCTTGTTTTTACACCTTCCAAACAAGCTCGCTAATTCGTACAGAGGGCCGCAGGAATCACATTGTGCGAATGTCAGACACTCCACTTCTAAATACAATTACCGCACCTCCTCTTCAGCGCTTGACCAGTCCTCTTTGCTAGCAAAGTGGTGTAATGTTGCCTATGAGCAACATTAAGTAACGCTGACTGTTGAATAGTCCTCTGCAATACGAAACGGCATTTTGTCTTTGTGATGATGCAGTATCTGTGGTTGTCACAAGTGTTGCGAATTGGTTTATCTCGCCAGTGCTTTGACTGTGCTTCCTCACCGCATCGCTCTGGCACAGTGGCACACCGAGGAAGCCCCTCTTCAGGATGGTCAGGCTGAGCGAGAAACTGAAACCAGCTGGAATGTTTGTTCTTATTATTACACCACTTAATCAAAAAATTCATGTGACAACATGTTCACGTTGTACAAGCGTGCAGTTGTCACAAATTTTCGACTCCGGGGTTGTTTAGGGGCCCTTTAGCCTTAAATTATGAATGGTAAATTCACACGTGATGTGGTGTTCTTGCTTTATTTTTTGCAATGCTGATTTTTAAAATAGCTTGTCAGCTTCTGTGAGTGGTAATTTATACATTTATCATACAAAACATCCTGCTATATTCAACAAGTGTTATTATAGATTTTTCATGGCACCAGAGCCACCTGCTTTTTGCCGTGTGGCAGCTACATGGAAGTTCATTGCTATGCTGCTTTGTTTAACTGACATCTTTTCAATCAATGCATTTCACAGTCCAGGGTGTTTGGTGTATTTGCATCTTGATGTGTTTAATATCATACAAGTGATGGATTTTTTTCTGTCTTCTAGTGTTTACTTTGCAGCTATTTAACTGTTGTTTTCAGGGGCATATCTAGACAGGAACATCAATTCTGCTAAGCCTTGGTTCGAAAAGAGATGATGAACAGGAGTTCCTTAGGTGCATGCCCTGAGCACCAGCCCTTTGGATTACAGAAATATCTAAACTGCATAATGTCTGCAGCTCCTTGCTTAATTGCATGTCTTTCTTCAACCTACAGCTCTTTGCATAATCCTTAACATTAACCTACATTACCAAGTGAACATCCCCCGCTGCAATACAGTGGTTATAATGGTCAGCTGCTGATCTGAACTGTGCGGGTTCGATCCTTGATGGAGTGGTTGCACTTTCGGTGGAGGTGCAAATCCTAGAGGTTCCTGTGCTTTTAATTTCACGTTTACATACAGAACCCCATTGTTATTATTACATCAGCAAGTGGACAGAGTGGTAATTCTAGATTGTATACATATTTAGTAAACAGACAGCTGAGCTGGTTGGTAGGTATTCATGTTAAAAAGGCAGGGCATGCAAACATGGACACAAGAGAGAAACCAAGACACCACTAACGCCAACTGGAAAGGTGGACAGTGGCACAAAATAAAGTAGACACAGAAACTTATCTGTGCATGCCCAGGCATGAGGCGATACCTATCAATCTGGCACGCGCGATAGTCTACGTGAGAGATAACTGCTCAAGCATTTGATTTCTTCTTTATGCTAGTTAATCGACGGTTGGCTCTCTTGTGCACTGCCATTATCGATATGCCTGGCCTCGACAATTGGACGCATTTCTTCATTCATGTGCTTGTACAAAACTGCATTCATCGAATTTTGGCGTGCATTTACGCTCTCGACAATGTAAAGGTAGATTAGGTGATGAGCCTCCAGTTAGTGAACTCAGCGTTTTACGTGTCTTGACTCTCTTGTGTCCATGTTTGCATGCCCCATCTTTTTAACATGTATTCATATAGTGCGTAATAGAAATAGGTTATCTAGTGAGTTATTTGGAAAGTAAGTTTAGGGCGAACACCAATATAGCAGTGAAAATAAATTTAAGCGATGAATGCATCGGGCTGGATTAGGAAACGATATAATGGCGAAATATAGCCGCTTGCTCTTTGCTTATAATTGTTTCAGTTTCTTGTCTCGTATGCTTTGACAATGACCAGGTGTCGTGTTGGATGCTACTAATTGGTTATGAGCTATACATAGACAAAGCAGCGGCTGTTTGGATGCTTTCTAAACAGCTACCTTATGGGGAGAGAAAAGTTAATTTGGGTTATGTGAGGCATGCTAAAAAAAGTCGACTTGTTTCTGATGTTTTTGTTTTCCTGGCAGACATTCTACACGAACTTGCCCAAAGGCGGAAGGAAGGCACGCACAGATGGACGCACAGAAATCATAGGGCTGCCGTAGAAGCTGTGAATGAGCATTGACCTGTGAGTATGTGTCTTAAACAATTTGCTGAAGCCTTTTATTTTGGCTGAACATTCTTAACGGTGCTTTGTATTCCCTGATTTGTAGTGCAATATTGTTACACCTTTGCTTTCACAACAGAGCTCTTTAGTCTGGTACAAGGCCCAAAAAGTTCGACCTAGATGACCAAATTGCGGCAGCCAGTTGTTCCCACAATTAATGCATTAGTGTAAAAAAACGCAATAGACGGAGCACAAGAAAAAGGAAGACACAAACAGTGCTGTGCTCGTGTGCTCAGTCTTCTGCACTGCTTTGTTTACGCTCTGTCATACCAACACACACAAGCATCCATTTTAGCTTATGTAGTAGTCCAGCTCATACACTTGGTAACGTTCTCCAACGGCAGGATTACCGGATATCTGGCTTGTGAAGTCAATCTAAAGTGCATGCCTGTTCGTGTAGACTTGTGTGCATCCACCATTGAGATGGAAATGCAGCTGTGTTTTAATATTTTAGCCAGTATAGCTCGTGAATGGAATTTGGAGCTGTGACAGCAACAATTTTACAGGGGGCGAGTTACTAAATTATTGTAGACTTGTGTGCATCCACCATTGAGATGGAAATTCAGCTGCGTTTTAATATTTTAGCCAGTATAGCTCGTGAATGGAATTTGGAGCTGTGGCAGCAACACTTTTAGAGGGGGCGAGTTACTAAATTATTGTGTATTTCTCGATGTTTGCATGTTATAAAAACATAGCTGGTTAAAATTAGTCCAGATTTTACGCTATTTCTTAACATATGACCTTCCGTACTGTTCGAAGGCATTGAACCATATGAAATGCTTTGTGCCTTTGTGTGTGTGCCGAAGGTTAGGAGTCATTATACTAGAGATAGATAAAAATATGTCAGAGGTTAAAGTAAATTTTTCGCAATCAAGAGCAGGGTTTTGAAGTAATTTAGCAATACAAGCAGATTAGTGCTTCATTTTAGTGTCTGACAGTGCACAGTTTTATTTTAGTACCTATTTGGGTCATTTCACGCCAGTGTGCCAGGTCGTTTATTGACCATTTCCAATATTTTGTAAAACTGGTGCTGTTATGTTTCAGTGTGGGAAGTAGTCATTCAAGTGTTATTTTCGGGGAAAGAATTGCATGACGCAGCAAAGACCTTTCAAACTTCGCATGCAGAAATGAAGCTGTGTCAGGCAAATTAATTGACACATGGTTATTGCGTCGAGCTCTTACTACAAAACATTTGTTTCTTTAACATAGTAACCAATCTTTCATGACTTTGATAGTCGAATTTATTTTTATTTCAATTTATGCTATTTGCAGTCATGAGGAAACATTGCAAAATGCACCATTTTTAAGTATATTGTAAAAAAGACTGAATATTTCATGTGAAATATGTTCAAAGTATGCGTTCAGTGCATATACCAAGGGTTGAAAATGCTGCTGGCAAAAAGAAGCAAAAATGTCTTCAAAATTGGCACTTGGAAGAAGTAGTGTTTGAACCCATATTGCGGGCTCTCTTTCACTGTGTAGCAATCCCAGCTAAAATGTGGCCTACACATCATAGTGTGCTTTCCTCGTGCGATAATTTAGACAAAGCTTTTAAGGTGTAATATTATCTTCAAGCGAAAAATAATTTTTTCAAATGAAAAATAACAAGGCTGTGGGAAGTTTCTTGGAGCTTTGCCTTCACTGCACAGCACATCATTGTTCTTGCATGGTATTTCAGACAGAAGTATTGCTTAAATCTGCAACATTTAGACTTGCACTATATGAGCACAGGGGCACCCGCGTGAATCTTGTGCCAATGTGCTGTGCAGCGAAGGTCAAGGAACGAGACTCTGTGCAGGCTAGGGATTATTCACTTCAGTAAATTTTTCCTTGCTTACAGCCAAGCAGTATATATTTTTTTAATGGAATATAAATTGCCAGCAAAGTATACCACACAATAATGTCTTGGCGACATTTCTGTTTGGAATGCTACATAGCAAAAGCTAAGCTGCAATATGGGTCAAAAGCTATTTTTCCGACTGTTACAGTTTGGGTGGAACGTTTCTGATTATTTTGTTTTCATAGTAGTTTTATGACAAAGTGGATATCCATTTACTTATTTATTTATTACTTGACAATACTGCTGACACCAGTAAGCAGTATTGCAAAGTGGGCTACAGTGATAAGTTACACATAAAATGATCTTGCTAAGCAAAAACAGGAGCATATCATATACAAAACACAAGATAAACCAAGAACATCTATACAACCGTCTTAAGGAAAATGATAAGGTAACAGCACAAAATACAAAGGCATTGAACTTTAGAAATCAACCTTCGGTATTCCATACGAAAGAATTAGTCTTTCTCTTCATAAATGTTAACATTAGAACTTCAGCATTTTGCAGTGTTTCCTTATGGCTGAAAAAATGTAACTTGAAATGCAAATTAGTAAACTATTTTAGCCATGAAACACTGTCATCTTCAGATTAAGGAAAAATATTCTGCATTAAAACGGGAACAAACAGCGCTGGACACGGGACGAAGAAAGAACAATAGACGAGGGTGCTGTCGCCTTCGTCTACCTTTTTTTTCCGTCCCGTGCCCAGCGCTGTTTGTTCCCGTTGTAATCATGTACTAAGCAGCCCAGTTAGGTGCTCTCCTGAAATATTTTGCTCTAATTGCTCAAAGCAATAACTTTGTATAAGTTATCTTGCATGACGCAGTTTCACATCTGTAGATGGATGGATGCTATGTGTGTTCCCTTTAAAGCGAAGCATTGACATGCAAGTGGCCAAGCTCAATTTTTGAATTGGCTTAATGCCTTTCCTACCTGAATTAAATTTCTTTCCTTAAAAAAACTTATAATAGGTAGCTTATTTTTCGGCATTGTACATAAAGACCCTGCAAGTTTGTTTTTGGCTGTTCTCGCTGCTTTTCCACTACCAATCCTCCATCTGTCTTTTACTGATTTCTCTTGTGGATGTGTTCATCTTTATCAAGCTTTCTCTAAGCCTAGGGCTTCATGAGAGCTAGTTCCCAACACGCACATGGGTGGACATTTTTACATTTATTTAAAAGGTGGTCCGTCATTTCCATGTCTCTCTAACAACCAGAGCATGTGACGCCTACTTACTGGATCTCACTTTATGACTGCATACTCTAAGACAAGATTAACTCGCTTCAGACATTGCACTAGCTTATCATATGCTTCCCTCCTTACTTCGTCCTTATTCTTGCGATAGTTACTCAGAGCTTTTCATTTTTAGTATTTGCTATCCATTAAATCATCTCCACCTCTCTGACATTGCACCTAACGCTTATCGTGCATAAAGTTTAATGCATGCTCTCAGCATCACGAAATTTCGTCCTGGAAATTATCACTTGACTACAGGTATGATCTTTTTAGCAGCATCATCTTTTTCAACAGCAAAGGAGTTCGTTAAAAAACCACCTTTTATACTTCAAATGGGGATGACTAATTCCATACCTCGTTTATTAAAGTTAACCTCTTTCGATTTCCTTACGCTTGTTCTTTGTGTTGGGCTTGCCTCATGGTTTGCGGTCTTTATGAATCTGGTATATTTAAAGAGTTGAATAGCCGGTCACCTGCTTATGACACTGCAGCATAAGTATTGCACCCACTATCATTGCCATAGTAGCATTTGGTACAGTAGAGGTTTGTAATGAATGTAACGAGATGTACAGCTCATGAAATAATCGTTGAACAACAAATGTTGTTGGAGCTAGTGATTCAACCAGAGGACTCCTCTTTAGAGGGGCAACGAATTGCATCAAGGTTGCTGCAACAACTTAGACACATCAATTTGTTGAAACATTGGCTCCAACAACACGATTTGTTCAATGGTTTAACATTCATTCAAGCCGCCATGTTCGGCTCAACTTTTGTCGCGTTAATATGTACAGGATATACAACTGTCATGTTGTTTGCTGATAGAATTCAAGAGCTATTGACAGCAAGCCTTGCTTCTCAATTTAATTCTCATCCTTTACGTTTACGCTTTAATCTTTGTCATCTTGAGCCTTATTATATGTGCACTGCAGCAGTAGCCCTTCGCATTGGTCTACAATTTGCCTCGCCTTGTGCGAGCTGATTCCATTTTACACATGCGCAATTCTTCATTTCTTCACCCACATAACTCTCAGCCTTCTCGGCAGCATTAAGTACAAAAATTGTAACTGTTAAGACTTTTGCTTCAACATCATGACAATAATTGAATAGAATTGGTAATGCACGTAAATAAATACTGTGGCAGTTAGAATGTAGTGTGTTTAACCCTGAATTCTTGTGTACTATAGCAATAAGTCTTCGTGAAATCATGCTGCTTGTTCTTCATATGATCAGAACGAGTCCAGAAATATCTGCAAAATACAGTTTCTGCTTTTTTGATTTCTGAAACAGTGATGCTAAGGGAGGCCATGTGCACATGCACCATGGCAATGTTTAAATGTGTATAAATTCTGAACATTGCTGTTGCTCTAGGTCTTTTCTTTCACTTCCTTTTCAGACGTACAGAAAGGAGCGAAGTGGAGCTGTCCATGGGCCGTGCACACAATTTCATAAGCAGGCTTGCAGCGCCTTTGACAATTATGTTCCTAAATACATCTGCCAAAGTGGCATTTAAAGAAGCATGTAGTAGTGTACTTCACTGTTTATTTGGCATGAAGCAGCAGGTATGCTTCCGTCATCAGCAAGTTCACACAGTACAGTGCATCTACACATGGCATGCTACCCCCACATCTACCAGCTCGGGATGTGTAGCTTGATTGCATATGTCGCACCAACAAGGCCAAAGATCCACCCTTGATTGTAAAATGTTTACTTTGACTTAACACAACAATTATTAACAAAATGACATGAAAGTTTTGCCACCTATGCAGGCGACATTCTCAGTATACGCTGCCAAATATAAGCGGAGTTTGACCAGTCTATTAGTCGCACATTTCCTTGTAAACATCTCGTAGAGGGCCGCTGTTGTTGTTGCAAGCCAATGCGCCGTGATGAATGAACCATGATTCCAAGATTTTTCTTTTCCTCCGACCTTTGTACACGAGGTAGCATCGTCGAATTGATTAGGTCAAAGTTATGCCTTGTCATTCAGCAGCGTTCAACAAGCTCCGTTTTAGAACATGTTGCATGGGTGGTTTTCGCAACATCCTCTTTGTGTTCTTTAACCTTCGATTACCTTCTTCAACCCATTTCGCCTATGCAAGTTGTGTCGCAATCCCCACATTGTACTTCGTAGATGATCCCGCTCTAATCTTCGGCGGTGTTTCTGTATACCTTGTCCTTAGGACATGTGTTCACAAAGCCCAAAGACCGCACACTTGCGGATGATTAGAGCAGGGTACTCTACAGTGTACGTTGTGGGGTTCACAACACCACTTACATCGGCGAATTGGGCAGGAAAATGCCAAAGACGTTCAAAGAACACAAAGTGGGAATGTTGCTAAAGCCACCCATGGAGCGCATTTTAAGACATCTTGTTGAATACTGCTAGACGACAGGTTATAGCTTCGACCTTAACAATGCGACGATGCTGGCTCAGGAACGAAGGTGGAGGAAAACTATTGGAATTATGGTTCATGCGTCATGAAGCATCTGCTTGAAACAACAACCACAGACCGTACCGAACGTGTACGTGGACGTATGTGGCTAGTGCACTGGTCGACCTCCGCTCACTTGTTGCCAGCGTATACCGAGACTGCCACCTGCATAGGTGGCAAAGCTTCTATGGGATTTTATGGTGCAGTTGTGGTACAAAACCATTATTTTGCATTAAGGCAAATGGGCCGTATTATATTGGACAGTACGGGCAGACCATTCTTTAGTATCTTAACGTAGGAGGTACTTAAGAAGACCTTCTTTGAAGGAAATTGTTTTATTCTGGTCACGGAACAGTGTTCTCATTCAAACAAAGTGACGGAGTGCTTTGTTTTATCTGTGGTAACGAAAGCACTTCGTAAGAAGACTCCTTTTTAGAGAAATCGTTTAATTCGGATCGCGGAAAAGTGCTCGGCACCGCTATACCTTCAGCTTTGTCCGTGTTTAGGGGCCAGATTTTTTGCAGTGTACCTGAAAGCATCAAGTCTGCCAGAACGAGACCCTCGCTATGAATGAAGGAAAGAAGTGTTATTT
This sequence comes from Rhipicephalus sanguineus, assembly GCF_013339695.2. Lineage (NCBI taxonomy): Eukaryota > Metazoa > Arthropoda > Arachnida > Ixodida > Ixodidae > Rhipicephalus > Rhipicephalus sanguineus. The sequence goes on from NC_051179.1 coordinate 210,381,987, forward strand.
TCAAGGGCTCGTTTTCTTTGTTATACACAATATTAATGAGCACTAACAGACAATGATGCCAAGGAAAGTATAGGGGATGTTTTTACTAGTAAATGTAAGGTAAATGTGAAGAGCTATCTTTTCGTCCACTTTTATTTCTGCTCCACCGACGCAATTACAACGGCGACGGCCGCCAGTGGCTACTAGTAATACCCCGCAGTCTGCGTTTTGACATATGCGAGTCGTTCCACTCTGATCCGCAGTGTGCACACCCTGGGGTATCGAAAACCTACCACCGCATTCGCCAACGTTACTTTTGGCGAGGGATGTACCGCTACGTGGAGAAGTTCGTTCGCTCCTGCATCGATTGCCAGCGCCGCAAAACTTCAACGCACCTGTCGCCAGCAGGTCTGCAACCTCTACCTTGCCCTGACCGACCGTTTGGGCGCGTTGGCATCGATTTATATGGGCCACTTCCCCTGACGTCCGCTGGTAACCGCTGGGCCATCTTCGCTGTAGACCACCTCACGCGATACGCTGAAACTGCTGCCCTCCCTGCGGCTACAGCGAGCGATGTGGACTCCTTCCTGCTCCACCGATTCATGCTGCGTCACGGTCCACCCCAGGAGCTGCTCAGTGATCGAGGCCGTGTCTTCTTGTCGGAAGTCGTCGAAGCCATTCTCAAAGAGTGCAACGTTGTTCACCGCAAAACTACTGCTTACCACCCGCAGACGAATGGCCTCACCGAACGCTTCAACCGCACGCTAGGCGACATGCTCTCGATGTACGTCGCCGCCGACCACACGAATTGGGATGTCATTCTGCCCTTCGTCACGTACGCCTACAATACCGCTCCTCAGAGCACTACTGGTTTCTCACCATTTTTCTTCTTGTATGGCAGGCACCCGTCGCACACCATTGACACAATCCTTCCCTACAAGCCGGATCGATCTGAATGTGCGCCTATTTCTGCCACAGCCAGACTTGCTGAGGAGTGTCGCGAGCTCTCCAAGACCTTTACTACGAATAGCCAAGAACGGCAGAAAAGTATTCGCGGTGACACCACCAGTTCTGCGTCCACGTTCCTTCCTGGAGCGCTCGTATGGCTCTCGGTCCCTACCACTGCACCTGGCCTCTCTTCCAAACTACTGCCCAAATACGAAGGCCCCTACCGTGTCGTCGAACGCACATCCCCGGTGAACTACCTCATCGAACCCACCGACCCATCTTTGGACATGCGCCGTCGAGGGCGCGACATTGTCAACGTGGCGCGCCTGAAGCTCTACCATGACCCGCTCATAGTGACAAGTTGCTAGGTCGCCAGGCGGCTCCCTTCTCGTAGCCGGGGAAATTGTAGCGAAGCATTCCTATATACTCAGGAATGGGTCGTCCTGTCGAGCGCCTTCCAGTGGGTCGTTCTCTTCTCTGAGAGCACGCCCCTCGTGCAGAGAGTCGGCCCCGCTTTGACTGTCGCTGCCGTGCGCCGTCGCTGAGTGCCCGTTAATAAACGTCTTGACAATTTATATACATATATGTATATATATGTATATATATATATATACATATATATATATATATATATATATATATATATATATATATATATATATATATATATATGTGTGTGTGTGTGTGTGTGTGTGTGTGTGTTAATGGAATAATATACACCACTCGGTTAACACAAAGCGCAAACAACTTCTCGTGTTGGATCATGACGCACAGCACCTCAATGAATCGGGGCGAACGCCGATGTGAATGTGGTTTTTCCTGCGCCCCGAAAACTTCATAGCCTGCGGAAGCAAACTTCTCACGGCTACATTAAAACAGGTGCGTCCCAGATGCGTAGTTTACAAAGAAATAAATATTACAGTTTCGGCGATCTAAAACTCCTTAATGTGATTACATCGTCTTCTACCGTCCTCCGGCATTCCCCGAACCTTTGTACCGTCGCTATGTTTTCTGCACCGCAGACACAGTAGAAACGAGATGCCCCGTCGTACACTTGCATTTTCGTAGCTTGATCTGCAGTTATTTATTTTTAATTATTTGAGTACCTTCAGGGCCCGACGGCGTTACAGAAGAGAGTGGGTACAATATATACAAAATGAAGAGAACAACAAGAAAAAAAAACGCTGCTAAGAGTATACACTGCCTCCAACAGCAGCCTTAAAAGCAGTGACATTGGTCAGTTGGGCAATGGAGGTGAGCAGGTGGTTCCAATCAGTTGAGGTAATGGGAATAAAAGAACCGCGAACAAACTTGGTACGTGAAAAATAAATGTGTACATTGTGCGGGTACACAGAAAGTACACATTCATCAGTCTCTACAGTAACCGCGACCTTTCGGCACAGGGCGATGCATTCAACACACTCCGCTATATAATCAAGAACCATTCTAGCATCTGTTTAATGCCGGCAAGGTCAGAGCGCGATCAAAACTGCGCATCGCGCTGTTCGTGTTTCTTTCAATCCCCGTACACTTCGCAATAGTGTTTTGGTTTTAACACTTAAAACACCGTAATTTAGCGTAGCTCTGTCACTTCTAAAAAATGCATGCTTCCCGGTTTTCCTTGGTCTTGGTAAAATTCGGCATTAATTTGTAAAATCCTTAGACCAAGCAAATTCAGTGTCAAAGCGGGAGCCGGCGGATGGAAACACACAAAGTGCAGAACGAGTAAATGATCTGGAGAAGGTGCCTGAAATCGATTTGCCGACGTTTCATGTGGGTTAGCTGTTGGCGTCGCAACGTCAACAGCTAAACCACATAACACGTCGGCTGGCCTGTCTCAGGCAACCTCTCCTAATCTTTAATCTATCTGCACATAGAGTAAGCAAAGCATACCCGTTTCCTATTTGAAGCCCTGGGGTTAGCATGAATTTCTAAGAGTGCGTAAGGGCAGGGAATTTAATTTCTTCATCGCTTTATATTACCGTATTTACTCGAATCTAGGCCGGCCCCGATTCTAAGACGACCCGCTAAATTCGCAAGGCAAGAAAAAAAAACTTAGTCATTGTACTCGAATCTATACTCCAATCTAAGCCGACCCCCTCTTTCTCACACCGTTTTTTCTAAAAAAAGAAACATCGGCTTAGATTCGAATAAATACGGTATGACTCGCCTAGGCGTGGAGCGAACAAGAAGGTACTAATAATTCTGAATTGTCGAAACTCCGTCCACGTTTCAGGTCGCCATGATGCGTTCAACCTGACCGTTGTATCTGTACAGTGCACGCAGTTCAAAGTGCTTCATCATAGCTGCATTGCCTACGGCAAGTGAGCTCAATATTTCATCTGCTGTACTAAACCTGTTAACAGCAGGCAGCGTGGAATGTAGCGCCACGGTATTCGGGATATCACACTAAAAAAAACGGCGTCCCAGTAAACCATTCTTCCTACATCACGACAAATGAGTGGTTTTTAGCTCACGTACTGCAGTCTTCAACCTTCTAGTTCTGCCTATTGGTTTTTGTTTTTAATTTTCTACGCATACTTTCTAGCGGATGGACGTTTTTGTACATGTTTCCCCGCGAATTCCTCCTCCCCCCTCCCCATTTCACTTCCCGCTTGAATGCCAGTCACCGCAGTTTTGAGCTCAAATGGGGTTAGACCGGAACAGAGAAAGATCACTACCAGTTGGCCTTGTCCCATATCATCGCACCTAGCCAGATAACATCTTCACTTTCTTTTTTAGATGCGAAGCAGCTTTTGCGCTGGGCTTTGTCCGTAGTTCCATTGGTGACCGTCCGCATTCTAAAACCTACCATGGCCATCTGTAACATATTGAGCACGCGCTCGCGCCAAGGAGAAGTCATCTTTGCCTTGTGCTTCGACCGCTTTGATGAAGATACGTGCAGAGCTCTTTAGGGACCCGGGCTGCGATACTAGCTTGGCGTAACGCAGACAAAACCACGTGCTGGCACGCGCTAGCGCGTTCGGGCCTTTCTAAGGGCCTGGGTAAGACGCTGTGGCCTCTCCGCCTTACACTCTCTCAGCAATCATGTGAGGTTCGCGCGAAGGCGAACGAGAGTCTGGAGACGCGCGATGAACGAACGCGTTGTATCCCTGTCAGAACACTCTGGCACGCGCTGATGCGTTCGGGCCTGTGTAAGCGGCGTGGTAAGACGCTGTGGCCTCTCCCCCTTACACTCTCTCAGCAATCATGTGATGGCGTCGAGGAACGAGATTGTGCAGACGCGCGATGAACCCGCGTGGCGTGCTCCAACAAGAGTTCGGGACGAGTTACAGTAACAGCAACTACAGTGAATTCATGGTGTGCTCCACATGCTAGGACTCGTTAAAATTGGGCAAGGTGCCCGTGATGAAAGGAACATTAAGTCGACCCATGCGCTCCTTCGCTTCCCCACATGGTTCCCTTTAGAGAAAATTTTTTGCAGAGGCCCAAATTAGGGAGAGAAAGACTTTGTGGAAATGCTAGGCCAGGGAAGGACCTTCATCCCAAAATCTACAAGTTTATTTCAAGAATTACTCCTCCTCCCCCTCCTCCCTCCCCCCACCCCAAACTCAGTGGGCTACTCTAATCGTCATACGCGAGTGAGAGTGACGATGAACTGGCTCGAGTTTCTTTCGACACGCCGCTTTTTCGCGGACCTAATTGTTTGGGAACTAGCCCATAACAGCTAAACAGCAAATTAAACGCATTGCGCACTAACCGTTGGGTTTATCCACGACTTTCTGCGTCTATCGGGGAGCAACCTTGATGTAGATATTTGCCAGTTGGCTCAAATGTTCAGCGCCAAAAGTCTCATTGAAGGTTTGTTATATTGGCTTGTAACCTTTGATTGTATATTGCAGCCTTGTGACACGCGTGCTCAGAATAAACATGATTTCTATTCCAGGTTTGCACATGATTGTGAATTAGCCCTATTCGCCGAATTTTTCTGTTTGCCACAGTCCCCCTGATTTTCCCGTGCGGCCCCCGCCATGTCGGCTACGTGCCACTCCCCCTCCCCCCTCAAAAGGTTCCCGACGCCTGCTCTGGATCTTAGTAGTGCTTCCCACGCTCGTAATTTGCTCCCGTCCAATTTACCTCAGCAGGCGCTGTATTCCAATAATGGCACTCCACCTAACTTTAACGCTGACATTACACACCTGACACTCTCAAAGAAATTTATTATTCCGTAACAAGTGCAACTATGCTACCCACACTGAGCCACATGCGACATCAGGATAGTGTGGCACAAAGTAAATCGTAGGGTTGTTTGTTGTCACCAAAGAGTGGTTAATTGATTTTCATATGAAGAAGAGCGAACAAGGTTTAATTGGCTGCGGCTCTGTAGTCGTATATCTCCGTAACTAAATTTAATTTAGGTAGATGTTGAGAGAGGAAGATGGAGAGGAGACACTGCATTATTATTCTGCATCGCTACTTATAAAAACCGTTTTTGAAGAGACAACAAAAAACTGTTTTAGTCTTCTATATTGGTTTCACACAAAGTGTAAATGCATTTTTCTTCCTGAAGTCACCCGAAAGTGGTAATGAGTAGAAAACTATAAAGGGGAAGAATGTCTATGCGACTACAAATTACACTAGTACAATCGTACATCATGGATAAATAGGACTCTGAAGGTTGTCTAATTCGATAGCTGAAAAAATACACAGGTGGAAGGAACACCGAAACAGGACATCCTCACTTAACTTCTGAGTGTGTCTACAATAGGCACTGGGATTAGCAAGACTACCATGTTATGTACTACCACATTACTCATGTAATAACTATCCTGCTTTGAAAATGCCAAAACAAAGACATTTATTCGAGTAATCTTATCAAAACGAGTGAACAACCTTGCTGTAGAATTCTGTTTCAGGCGAAGGCTGCAGTTATTGGGTGACGGACCAGGGACTTGACCAACCAAATACTTGCTGCCAATTCGTTTATGCCCTCTTGTGTGCCACTAGCGATATCAAATATACGAAGATGGCTGCTAGAAAAACAGGACCTTCGCGCCAACACCAGATTTGGCGCTGGTGAATGCTGTTCTAGCTCCATGTATTCAATTATAGGTTTGTGAAATATAATAAAATCAAACGGTTTGTTCAGCGCAGGTGATGTTGTGACGAATCGGACAATGATTTTCTGTATTAGGTTAGATGTATTGTCAAAAGCCTAAGTGAAAAACTGTTTCTATGATACTTTAGGTCACTTCAGGTCATTGCGATACTACGACGTCATGGCACACTTCACTACGACGTCATTAATTACAGCATTACCGACTCGTTTTGGCGCCGGGCACTACATGAGGTCATCCATGTGTCGCTTCATAGGACATCGTGCGCGCGCCAGCGAAATTCTGGAATGTTATTTTGTCACTTGCCTTGCTTTTTTTCCTTATGTGGATGTATTTTCCTGGCTTTCGCGTTTTGTTTGAATCATCAGGACGATGATTTTATTGAAGGGGCATTGACACGCCTACTTCTCCTTGCTTTTTTTTCTTATTGTGAGCGTGCTTCAATGGCTAGAACTCTTACAAGATAAGATTGCGTGCTTGACACGAGTAGTTGAGCTTATGGGACTGGTGTGTACTTGCGGTAACGCTAAAATATATGATGCTAAATTTATAAAATGCGAGGCGTTTCATTCTTAGAATATTATCGATGACCGACGACCGTACTCGCCGCCATCATTGCAGTGCGAGTGTTCCTTGCACATGGTGTGAGTGTTCCTCTTGCTGGGCAATGTTCACGAAAAAATACAGTTTTGGTAGCTTGGTTGAGTCTTGAGTTTTCGTAGCCTCGTTCTTAAACGTCACAACCATGTGACCTGATATAAAGTACTACCACGACAGTGCTTTAGCTGGTCATTCTTTAGGGCAGAAGACATACGAGAACCTGTGTTACGCTGTAACATGGCCGGTATAAAACAGAATGTATTACGCTACGCGTGTTCCTGTTCAGTTTATCAATAGGCGCAGTGAAGTGGTGGTTTACCACGAGGAACAATGCAGTTAGTTCAGAGTACGTCACCGTGGCAAATAGTTGCATGTGACGTAATAGGTCCCTCCTCCATGAGCCCGCGGCGAAACCAGTATCTGGTTGTGGTGACTGACCATTTCACGAAATGGGTCCAGCTGTTTCCTTTACACAAGCTGACTTCGCAGAAAGTGTGGGACTGTTTTTTCGGAACCTTCACGATGTTCGGATTCCCTGCCCAGCTGATCAGGAATTGCGCGACGTACTTCACCAGCAAGGTCTTCACAGATTTCCATGACGCCCTAGGAATCCGCGAAAAGCGCACATCTCTGTATCATCCACAAGCTAACATCAGCAAAAGGGTAAACGGAATCTTTAAATATATGCTTGTCGCGCATACTGAGCGTCACAAAAATTGGGATCTGAAACTGGCAGAATAGCTTAACTAAACGACAGTGAACTGCTAACAAGCTTCATTTCTGCTCCACTTAACCTGGGCAAGCAATTGCAGTTTCCATAAGACGATACATTTGCATCAGCGAACTCTACTCGAAAATCTTAGGCAAAGTTTGCAGGTGACGTGAAGCAGAGTTGACCGACGTCCTGGAACAGGAACCTCAACGTATCACGTGTAGAATAGGCGGAATAATACGACAAGGGTCGCTGCAATATAACCTTCCACGTTGGAGACACCCGCTCAGCGATGGCTGAGCGGGAGCCTCCAGGGGCAACCTCTGCGCTGCGTGGGGGAGACGTTCCTTCTGCCGTGAAGGGTAGACGCATCCACCGCTCTGGCCGATTGCTGCTCTCTGAGACCATGGATTATGCCTTGCGGCCCCGTACATGTCCTTGGGCCGACCTTTCCGTATGAGCCTTATTTTTTAAAAAAATTGGTGCTTTTCGTTGGGATTTGAAGACTTCGTCGACCTAAGGGTGTCTTGCGAGGTGTATCTACGTCTTTGTGTAAATTCAGTATTAGTATACATATTGTGGGATTAGCAGGTACGTCGACTACACTGGCGTATAAGCACTACCTTACAGTTCGACGTAAAGTCGGCACTTACGTTACACACAGACGAAAATTTTATCGAAACGAAGGCTAACTAGCGTTCCTTGTCGCATTCGGGCAGGGACTAGCAAAAGAAATACTACAGCTTGATGAATCATAAGAGTATATATGTAGTGTTTAGTACGTTACTATGAAGAGGGTAGAAACAGTGCCACCACAATTGACATTAGAGAAGCCCTTATCCACAATTGATGTTAGCGAGCGGTTGATGTAATATGTTTGTGTATATTCTGCACCACTTGGGATAATTGCAGCGCCTTTGTTAGCGCTTGCCTACAACATTAAAATCGCCAACTGTAACAGGCAGCACTCCTTCCTCTTCTTCCACTCCACTCCCATATAGTGTCGTATAAGATTTCTAATGTCTATCGTCGGCATTCCAGGGTTGACGTAGACTGTGAATCACGTTTAGCATGTAGCGAGAGACGATAGAGACGACGTGAAGGCGGCCAACGTGGTCGTGCCGTTGTCTCGCCACTTTATTACGGGGCTAAGCGGAGCGCCGGCGACTGCAGGCGTCCAGACAGCCAGAAGCGTGAGCTCCGTAATAAAGTGGAGGAGCCGGTAATGTGCCGCCGCCTGCACCTTTGCAGGCACCCCCGACACGCCACCTGTGTCGCCCGCTCACCCGGTTGACGTTCGCACCACTGCCAACGCCAACGTAGGTCTAAAGCTACGGGCGTGGCCGTAGTACGCCTACGCAACGCTCTATCTTTCAGACTCCAGTTCCCCAATGCGCGCAAGAACCGCCGGCAACACAGCAGCCTGTGTCTGTTCAAGTTTCGTGGTGCTGCTCTGTGGGATCGCTCGGCCCTGTGCCGATTTCCGCGTTTCCGCTTTCGCTCGCTAGCGCCAACAGCGTAGCTTCGTCGCGATCATTGGGTGTTAGCACAGCTCTGCCTTGCAAAGCAGTAGCGGTTAATTGACTCCTTTATCATTGCTGCGGAAGGGGCATGGCGCACTCGGCAACATTTTCAAGCTCCAGTGGGAAGCAAATGCGACCATGGACTCTACAAACAAAGATCCGAATGTCCAGCAATTTAACTTCTACTATAGACTTGAGGAACCTGATGCTGATCAGGGCAGAAACTGTATTGCCCCGCCCATTCGTGAACTACAAATAACTACGTATGTTTTAATGAAATAAACCAATGTAGATTTCACAAATTTGAACGCTGTGTTTTATCTCGGTGAAAAACCACCTGGTGAAAGGAACAACACCATCGTGAACAGCACAATCCAGAAGGACACTTGCAGCTTCGTAAGGCCAAACATTATTAGAGCGAATGTTTCGTTTTATTTATTGAGAAGACGCGCGTACAATTTGATTCATATATCAGATCAGGCAAACTAAAGTATCCGTTTTATACGCTGCATGTCTGCTACGAATATAAGGCAGTTCTCAAAACGTGCGTGAACTTACGCTTCTGGCATGTAGTGGCAATCTATCGCGCTCGAATTACCAGCGTGCTGCGCAAACAGAGAAATAGAGATAGACAGGACATACCACAGTCATCTTGGAATACTAACATTTAGCTGGAAACGCTTGTATATATTTTTTTACAATAAGGAATTCTTACTCAAGATATTATATCCTGCTGCCTTTGCTGAAGTGGTCAATCATTCAGCTATGCACAATATTGAACATAAAATGTGTTCAGCCTACAATAAATAAAGAGGCCCGTTTTATTTTACCATGAATTTCAGCCTCGTCTTTGTTGTTACCTTCAAACAATCGTGCAACCACGTGGCAACAACTGCCTGTACTTTGTGGGATTTTTCCGCTGATATGCGCAAGGGTACCTCATTGGAAAAGCTAATATCATAAGCGCATGTATAATATAACGACAAAACTACCTAAAACATAGTGATGCACATCATTTATTAGCCTTGCCAGAAGAAAATCGTGCAATCTAATAGCAAAGCAGCGGGTTGGACGCAACAGACTCCTCATGTTGCTCGATTTCGTGCATTGCCTTAGCGTTCAGCCCATGCCTCCTCCAATTAAGGTGTCCATCATAGTTGGATCGATTCTAGCTTCTTCAATGGCAGCACTTGCAGGCACTGATCTTCCTTGTTCGAAAGGTCCCGCAGCCTGAGTAACCATGACTCCTGTGAAGAAACAAGGTAAATAAAAAAGCCTAAATACTTTAAATACAAGCAAAGTTAAGTCTAAGTGGTAAATCAAGGGTAGTCTCATCTTGGAAAATCAGTCAATAAGTTCGTGGTATTAACTACTTTTATATATTGATTATGTTGCACCGTTTTCAGTATTTATAAAAAAATAGCATCGATTCCTAACGAAAAATAATTAGGCCCCCGTAAGTGTCACAATGTGAGGCTTCATGTTGGATATCTTCTCTTTATAAAACGTAAGCGTTCACACATCGATGACCTTGCGGCATAATATTGGGGCGTTTTTAACAGTTCTTTTCTCACCTAAAAATAAACGATGGAATGTACTCCCCCTGGCGTTTCATACAAGATTTCGCAGTTTTGGATTTCCAATCTCAGAAGAAAGGCACGATTGCGTTGTCACGATGGAGCCGCCGGAATAAGAGTATTTACCTTGCCGCATGCAACATTCTCCGCCATGTTTGAATGGCGTCTCGCTATTGAACATTACTTGTATCCAAAAGAACAACGTTTAAGAGTTATTCGTAAAAGTTAGTTGAGTTAAATCGGCTTCATCCTTGAAATATTTGCAAGTCCTTCATGGCTTTCTGATTGTAAACAATTCTACCTGTGGTAGGCTATAAATTGTTTGAACTCACCGTAAGCGAACACAAGAGAGACCAGAATAAATGCTGCCGCACGTCCTGCCATGGCACCCATGAAAATGTGCGCTGATGTTCCTGTTCTATTATTGGAAAAGAAACCAGAATCAGGCATAAAAGTAATCTTATGTAGATTCTTTCACACGCTTTGGAACAAGATACCCTATTTTTCGTGATGAGACAACCGAAATTCCATCTCCGAATCAAATGTGAGTGCCCCTACATCAGAATGTGCTGATGAAAATAACTAATCATTGTGCGCTAACTATTGGCCGATATACGCAATCGCATGGTTCTAGTCGTGCTTTCGATTATGGCTGATATTTTGCCAATTTGACAGGTATGACGGAGCCTTTCAAATTCTCGGCACCGCGGGTACTCACATCCATGGATCTTTTACCCTGTGGCACCACAATATATTTTATTGAGCTATAGTGGACAGACAGTCGTTAAATGTTCTCGAGCTCTAAAGGGAACCGATGCAACATATTGTTCTTTCTAATATTGCGAAATCTCAACACATACAGGACAGCAGCTTAAACTACTTAAGTGGTCTACAGCTGCCGTTGTGCCAGCTACGGGAACCACGACGCAATGCATCCATAACTTAGAAAGCTGGAACCATGACGCAACGCGTCAATAATTTAGAAAAGTGCCATCGTATCACTCTGTTTCATGTCTTTAGGAATAATATCTAGAGATTTACAACCTACTTGCATTTGTCACATATTGACAGAAATGTGTTATTGAATATATACGTTCCTCCGCGCAGTACTTCGATCATTGGGCTGCAATATACGACACTGAAGCTGAAGCTTGTAACCTCTCTGTCGTCGTTGTGGGGAACACAGTGTAAGATTGCAAATATATTCTTTATTCACTGACTGGAAACATCCTTATGTCTGGAGAATATAAGGGCTTAAACAAAGATAGCGACAATATTCAACCATAATTAGTCTTAATTCCCAGGAGCAGCGACTACGTGCAAACTTGCCGTCTGCGCTAAAAGAAAATAGAGAGGAATGACCTTACTGGAGAGAGTGAGTTGATCGGGTACTTACGAACTCTTCCGTTGGTTTGGACAGTGAAAATAAGTTGCCAATTCCATCCTATATATACACGAGTTCTGTTATTCTCACAAAGGAAATGGTAATCGTGCGGAAATGTCCACAGCACAACTAATGCCACAAATCACAATACAAGTATGTAAATATGATCAACGCCTGGTACGAAGATAGGCAGGAAACCACGCATACTTTGGCTGCCATGGCGAATGCTGAGTCTGTGACCAACGTCTCTTGCATATTAGTAAATATTTTCCTTTGCGAAACATTGCTAAACCAGAAAAGACGTGTAATGGCGATGATGCAGGATTTCCTGTCACGTTATTTACGAACGAATGCGTCGATTTCGGTCAAAATTGACAGGAATAATGTACAGTGAGATTAAGCGTTCGCGTTACGAAGTTTTACTATTGGGCATCAGAAACATGGCGACAGGCTAAGTTACCCCAACATCCTATGGATAGAGGTTGTGGCGGAAAACCTTGTTGCTCTCTTATCGAAATGCTAAGTGGTAGAAACAAGTCCTTTTGTCCTCACGCAAAAACTGCCCAAATTGCGAGCTCCGGAAACAACAGCATTATTTAAACGAACATGTATGTGAACAGGCATCAGCGTGCGCATGATTCTCCATTAGGGGAGGGGGGGGAGTTAAGCTTTAGCGCAGCGCTCCCTTGACCCCCCGCCCCTTTGACTGAATTCAAGAAAAAGCTTCCCAATGAATGCAAAAATGAAGATGAACGAACGACATGCTTCTCAAAGTTGTTTAACGTTCTTTCAAAGATCTTCATTTTTGCATCCATTGGGAAGCATTCATATAAATATATATATTTGGAACATTTCTGCGTCTAAAGAGGTGCCGTATGCATCCTGCACCTGCGATATTTTCATGGAAACGGAGGCATGTCTTCGTTTCCAGGGTGCGTAGGTGTCGAAACGTCTATGTCATTTGGGTATAAATTGTTTTGTTAAATCGGTGTAGAACTTTTACCATCGTGCACTCACCCGCCTTTTGGAACATTTTGAAGTCGAAAGAGATGGATGCATCCTACACCTGTGATTTTCTCATGGAACAGAGCGATGTCTTCGTTCTCAGCCCGCGCGGCACATGGTTATCTCATCGTGTCTCATCAACGCCGGGAAGGCGTTGATGGACGGCGACACACGACGAACGAGTATCTCTCTCCGGGCAATGTTTGTTCACGGGAAAGCAGATCCTGCACCTATTTTTTGAACGTAAATGGAGCTTTCGTACACAGCATGCAAGACCTCAACAGTGCAGCCTTTCAACGAAGACTCCGTGGGTGCCGCCTAATCCCCTCCGTGATGTTATAAATATCCGTGACCCACTTAAAACTACACTGCCGACACAGTGACGTCAACCATTGCATGCCCGCATCTGGTTGCTAGCGCCGCCATGTTGAATTCGGGCAGTGCTGAGTTAACGACCAGTGCCTCTCTTTTTCGTTTATTTCACTGTCTTTTTCTGTGGCGCTCATCTGAGCAGCCGCAACTAATTGCTGAGGCCACGAACCACCTAGGGAACTTAGTGCGGTGCCGTGTGTTATCGGCGCATCTTTTCTGCAAAGGGTCCTCAGAGCGACGAAATGGGCCTAGTGTGAAGTACTGTACGTTTTGCCCGTACGTGAGGGGTATTAAGTGAAAAGACGAAGAAGTCGGTATCGAAAACGACTCCGCGCTGTTCGCACCAAGGGCAAGGGAACGAAACGTCTCTGGCCAGCTGTGAAAGACGACCACCCGATTTTACAGCGAAAGCTGTTATGAGATCAAAACAATGGCCTTTTTGCGCTGTAGTTGTCCGCTGCCATCCACGGTGTGCGTTAGCGCTATCGCGCGAAATAAAAAAATGAAATAAAAAAATATACAGGGTGGAACGAGTTCGAACTTGGCCATTCTGCGTGGGAGCGTCAGAGCCATGCCATTCCACCTCAAAGCCATACCGGTGCTTGAAACGGCTTTGCAAAGAGACACTATGCGAACTTCATCTCGGGAAAGAACCACATTAACATATTAACAACCAGGCGTCCCACAACGCGAATTCTGTACCCAGGCGTCACACAATCTGAATTCCGCAACTTGTGGGTTGTTGAACACTTCCAACCCATTACAAAGGGCTCTGCCATAATTCTTTATCGTCATCAGGCCGAACATGAAGAAAGTGCACATATTGCCGTTCAGGTGTTTAGCGGGTATCGTGGTTCTCCGCAGAATGACGAAAAATGGCCTAGTGGCGGCTTCCCTGCTTACACAAAATTATGATGATTTATAGCGTAGTACGTTCCTCGCAATTGCACTAGTATTGGTTGCCAAGGGAGCCCATAAAGCCAGCATGGTCCATTTCCCCAGGATCTCAATAAAGTTATTTCCCTCTCTATCTCTTTCTCACGTTAACATATGTCATATAGCGTGGTGGGAGAGTGAAATAACGACCAGGCGTCACACATTGCGAATAACGTAACTAGTGGATCGTTGAAAGCTTCCAACCTATTACAAAGGACTCAGCCGTAGTTCTTCATCGTTATCAGCCGTCGCATCAACGAAGTGCACATAACGCCTTAGAGATGGTACCTGACTTCTCCGATGAATGACGGATAATGGCGTAGTGGGTGCTTCCCAACTTCACAAAAGCAATGATTTGTGGCTTAGTAGGTACGTCTAGAGTACTTGTATCAGTAGCCTCAAGCGCGTCTATAACGCGCTCTAGAAATTCCACTCTTCCAGCTTTCGCTGTGAATGTGCTGCGCTTTCTGCGCAGACCTGGCGTTTTGTTATAAGCACAGGAGAGTTCGTGCCTGCATAATTCAGGCCATAGCGCATGCGCGTGACCCATGCAGAACACAAGGAAGACAAGAGTACAACAGCAGGCGGGGATTTCGAGGAGAAAGACGACTGTTCTCTGGAACTGTTTGGAGAATTGTTTTAGACATTTCCTTCTCGGACACAGGTTCGCCCACACACTTAAAGTGTTACTATCCTGTTAGCAACAGCTGTTAATAACGAGAAGAGTAGTAAATGTCACTATTCTTGACGTTACAACCGCAATCTTTTTATAACGGTCTAATTCTCGAGCGACAACATCACAATATAACGTCGCGTAATTATGCACAGAATGTGACGGATGAGATGAACACACATACATAACGACAAGGCTACGAGACACGTATAGTTAGTGAGCGGTTCCAGGGGTATTTATAGACCTACCCCTGGGGAACGCAGCTGGCGCCGGTGAGCAGCAAGTCTTAAGTATGAATAATTGAACTTTTGTATCTATATTTATATAGCGTACAACCTGATTAGTTGTGCGAGGCGACGTAGCGTAGGACTGTTATTTAAGCATGTTTAACATTAGGTTAAGTCTATGTTGCGTCATACTGCCACAACGAGGCCCAGTAAAAGTATGTCAAAGAAGAAAAACTGAATGCAGTTACTATATGCTAAAGGCACCAAGTACTACATTGCTACCGAAAGGTACCAATTATGTGCAGAATGTTGAACCCTTTTGGGTCTTTTACTTCTTACATTTTGCGACGTAATAGTCTGCTCCCTGACCTGCATTGTCACGAGCTTCCTTAATTATCTATTCTGTAAATACTGCCAGTCCTGTATACCTTTTCGATTGAAATAATTATTTCTTCATTATATCAGAGCTATCAACTCCCCCCCCCCCTCCCAGAGGTCCCAAACGTTAGGGGAAACCAACCAGCCTTTTGTTTTGGAGAAGCGCTGCTGTAAAATAATCTCACAGCAGGATTCCTGTTGGTGTTCGGGCATGTCAATAGTAACACCTACATCGAGCCAACGTAGTTCCAACTGGGCCAGTGCAAGTGCAAGAATGTGCTGAAAAACAAATACACACCGCTGCTACAAGTGCTCATTTCCATAAATGAGTATTCAGAGGGAACGCGGACTATGACAGCACAAATATGCTCCCTGCCCCCCTGCCCCCGCCCCCCGCCCCGCTCTTGTAATATCTTATTCCTAAAATTACATCCAATTATAGCCCTTTTTGTAAGTTTGTTCGCATTTACCTTGCGTATGAAAACACGCACAGCACTTGCCCTTCCTTTCAATACCTTTTGCTCCTCCACTTTCAGAATAGCGGAAAAGATGCTTACACATTGTGGTCGCTTAGTTGTAAGAAACGAAATTGTGGTTTTCCGCTTGATACAGTTGATGTTTTCTTTGTTCGATTGCAATAAAAAGTGATACTTCGAGATGACTCCAGTTACGAACTTCACACCAGGTAGTCATGACATTTTCATTCGTAGTAAACAGGTGCAAACAAAATGTACCGGTATGCAAGAGGTAGTAAACGTTGCAACGTTTAAATATCTGCTAAGGTAGGTAGTAAACAGGCAGCAAGAAGTTAGTCATGGTCCAAGAAGGGTAGTAGCAGCTGCTGTTACTACCTATTTGCTTGCAATTACTAGCTTTTTTCTAACTTTTCATGCGTACACAGATCAAAGATGAAGTGGTTCTGCGGTACCCTTACGTCGTGTCGCGACATCTCTGTAGAGCTAATCTCGAAGTCAACAGCCATCGTCAGGTGGGTTTTATTATATCTTTTATTCTTTCGTGTAAGAATAATTATTCACAGAACACGAAATTTCTTCAACCACTGATCGATTTTTAATGCGCTCCTAATACGCGCACGACGAGACGTCCATTGTATTTGGGAGCCTTTGCGAACGCGGCCCGACGCTGTCCTCTGCTATACACCTCGGATGATCCCTGCAAAAAAGAGCACACACAACTCGTAAGAAGTATGCGGCCCACTCAACGCATTAGTAATTCTGGCTTCAGGAAGCGGAACGAGTCGGGAAAGTGTGCCAAGCTTCGCCAGCGTCTTCAAAGGATCCGTATGCGGTAGCCATGTGAAAATCCTTGGTCGGTCTCCCGCGAAACACTGCGTGGGCCGCATATTATCTGGGAAAGGAAGAGTGGTCGGTTAAGTACAGTGCCATAAAAACATAATGTCTGACAATGCAGAATACTGGGAAATGCGCAGATAAGCTATACGTAATGGCATGATTCCTAAGCGTATGCCGAGCATCATCGGCAGACGCAGTGGCAAGAACACGGCAAGCGCTCGTAGCGAACCCTTGCGGCTGTTCGTGCTACTAAACCACGCTCTCCGTAGTTGCATTCATTGTACGTTAGATGAGAATTCACGCAGGAGCATGAGACAACTTACACGATGGAACATTATGGACAAAGACAAAAACATGCATGTGCTTACTTATTACCGTTGTGAACGGCGTGACTGTGAGGAGAGAACACAGCAGGCTATAAAACATTTAAATACGCAGATTCAGCGCTGTCTTTGTCAACTAGGTACGATAGGCGAATGCGTAAAACTTCGTAGATATAACGGTTAGGCGCATTAGCACAAACACTGGGCGATATACGTGGTAGTCGGTGGCATTCTTGCACGGCTGCATATGGGTGCAGCCAAAAAACTGCATAAGGCCGCTTATCTCTGGTAAGCTAAGGCGAAGAATTCTGGGGTATTGAGTGCCTTTGCAGGGCTTCCTTTTTTTTCCTTCTCCACGTTCTTCCTTTTTTATGCTTCAAGTTGCCTTTGCGGCACCACATGTCATTCTTAAGTGGAGTACCCAAGAACAAAGCCTGTGGCCTTGTTCGCCCTGCGCTTTCTCTAAGATCGTGTGCCAACAAGCAAATATTTATTTATTTATTTATTTATTTATTTATTTATTTATTTATTTATTTATACTGTTAGCCGAAGGCCGATACATGGTGGAGTAATGAATTACATTTGAGAGTTCGTTGATGACACATGCACTACACAGTGAAATCAGGACAAACAACACATCTGGAAGTTTTAAGCAAACCTACATCATACAGACCATACAGATCGTAGTTCAAACAAAAGACAAATCTAACCACAAGTAGAAATTTCGTCTGTGTCATAAGCACGTCGTTATTCGCAAGGGCCTCCTCAGCTACATATGCTTCATAATTCTGGTGGCACGGCGAGAGCAATAATTTGAGCTAATCTAGAATTGGCCATCTGCTTCAGAGTAAGCGTAGATGCGCTCATAGTTGTGAACATCGACCACTTCATAAATTACCCGCTTTGCCGCCAGAATCAGTTTAATTACGAGCACACATTTACCGTATTTACCGGGTCTGTCCGATAAGTAGTGTCAGTGAGTTGATTAAAAAAGATGTATTGATCCCATCAGTACAACACAAATAAAGTTTTCAATATAGGCTCCTCCTGCGATGACACATTGCCTCGAGTGAGATTTACAGGCATCGAAGGCGTTGCGGTAGGCTTCCTCCGGAATATTTTTTAAGGCCCTGGTGGCAAGCATGTGACTTCGTGAACTGTCCCGAAATGAAGTCATTGCATAGTAGTTATCAAAAAAAAAAGTCTGGAGGAGTTATGTCACGACAGTAGGGCAGCTGGGGAACCCCTGGCACAAAGCGGGTCATGACGATGACGATGTCGTTTGACTGGCGCGTTGTCGTCGGTGATGGTCGTTGAAGGCCGTCCAGGTCGAGGGTCATCGTCGACCTGTTTACGACCTTCTGAAAAGGCCTTATGCCACCGGTACGCTTGACGTTATGACTACCAATGATCACCAAAGGTCTTTTTCATAGGAAATGTTTACACTCCGGACATGCCGAGTTTCACACAAAACTTGATGGCAATCCTTTGATCCAACGAGAGCTGCATTGTGGCTTGCACGGAAAATGAAATCGAGGTTCACGGACAAGTCTCTGCTTACTCTCCAGATAGGAGCAAACGACAGTGCTACAGCGCGTGCGTCAGCTAACCTTACCCTCCACCATATCAGCCGGTCCAAGTGTGTTGTGAGGTATGCACGTTTTTCAATATATTCGCTGCCATTACTTTTTGGACAAACCCTGTAATTTCGTTCACATTGTCGAAGTTAATGAAATAGTAAATCAACACGAGTACCACTATTGTGGTGATGGTTTCTGGTGGAGGATTTCAATAACGTGTACAGAGTATAGAACGTGTAGTTATGTAACGTTTTCAAAATATTCCTGCGCGCAGTAGGAAACCTTGATCACATTAAACTAACTTGAACCGAATAGCAGCCACCCTTTATAGTTACGTGCCGACGACGCAGAGATGCAGAGCCGGCGATGGCCTTATCATCCCAAGCCGCAAGATCAGTGAAATATTGCATACACCTCATAGAACGCACGCAGAAATGAGCAGTACGGATGTACAGTGAAACCCTACTATAGGGTACTGGTATAAATCGAATTGTCCTTTAACTAATTTGAAACACGACGATGCTTTAACCTCTAGCATAGGAAAGAATACAGCTGCATCAAGCAAAAACAACCGGGACAGGAAACAGTTGGTACACCGAACATCGGGCTCTGTGAAACGCCCCAAGAAGTTGGCCTTCTCTCACGAGAGATTCGCTTTTTATAACGGAAGCGGTCTTTCCCGCACGCATTTGGGAGAACCAGTGGACAGATTAGGAGGGCGCTGCACGGAGCGAGTAGAAACTGCCGCTTGCCATCAGATGCTTTCTCCCATGAACCCGCTGCTGCATGTATCACCCCAACCTCACCCCGCCTCAAACCACGGGGCAATAAAAACTGCAAAAATATGCCCCGCCTATGCCCTCGATGCCGAATTCCCTGCATTATCGTAAAGCGACGCCGTGAAGCCAGTATTTTATGTCGCTGATAAAGTTCTATAAAGCCTCTAAGAACCCGCATATAAATCGATATATGCGGGTTCGACTTTATTACTTACAGTCCTCGGACAGCAGCGTGAAGAGTATGCCGAACAGTGTGAGGCTGATCAGCAAGAGCAGGGTGCTCATCGCGATCACGATGAAGTGTTTTTGGGTCTTGTCGATTACGATTTCAAGAAAAAAAAAGACTGTACGGCAGTATGGCAGTAAAAGGCAGTATGGCAGTAGTATCGCAAAAGGCAGCAACCATTGCAATAGGCATAGGCGTGCGCACAGGGGGGCAGAGATGGGCGGCCGCCCCCCCCCTAATCACCTTAAAAGGGGGGGGCGCGAAATCTGCCCCATAGATTAACTTAGTAGTGTGGGGGGGGCGCTGCGATGAACCTTCGCCCCCCCCTGATGGGGAACCCTGCGCACGCCTATGGCGATAGGTTGCTTATCAAGCTCCCAAGAGCGACAGCCTGGAATTTGCAATAGCTGTACTTCTGTTCTGAGTAAGTCCAAACAACAAACAACAAAGCAGACAACCAAACAACAAGCAGACAAACCAAACAACAAAGCAGCAGGGCGGTTTTACCTCCTCCCCAAAATTCACAAAGTACCATCCACCGAATTATACACTGCCAATATTCCAGGGCGCCCAATAGTATCAAATAACAACACCCCAACCGAGAGCCTCTCCGAATTCCTTAACCACTTTCTCGGTGACATTCCGAAGACATTCCCGTCATTTGTACAGGACACCCCACACCTACTGCGAATAATAGAAGAGATTAATAGCAAAGGCACACTCCCACAAAACGCCATCCTCGTCACACTAGACGTTACCGCTTTATACACGAATATCCCGATCCCAGAGGGCCTAACCTCAATAAAGCAAACTTTAAATCAACATAATGTACAGCATTCTACTGAAGTATATTTATCTTTACTCGAACTAGTACTATCACACAACTATTTTGAATTTGAAGAAAATTACTACCTTCAAATACAAGGAACAAGCATGGGCACCCCATTCGCACCCACTTATGCAAACATATTCATGGGAATTCTGGAAACAGACTTTCTGGCTCGCTGCGCAGACAAACCCCACACATACCTTCGGTACATTGATGACATACTTATAATATGGGGTCACGGCAGGGACAATCTAGCTAAATTTACATCATTCCTAAACTCCTTTCATCCAACGATAAAGTTCACGTCCGAGACCTCAGCTGAGAGCATCAACTTTCTTGACACAACCATATATCTTGAGAATGGTATATTAAAGACTACGCTGTATAAGAAACCATTTGACAAGCAACAATACCTAGATTATACTAGCCATCACCCAAAACATTGTAAACAGGGCATTTTCAGGAGCCAAGCAACAAGGTTACGTCGCATATGCGTAGAGGATCAGGATTACGTAAACAGACTTACTACCCTAAAAGAAACACTAGCAAACAGAAGCCATCCAAACGCGTTCCTTCATAAGGCTGACACGGACGCACTAAAACTGGATCGCACTGAGACACTCAAACCACGCCCTAAAACCACAACAACAACAACGCCTCTTCTCACTACAAAATTTTCCAACGCACTTCCGAACATATACAACATCCTCGCAAAATACTATCCGATTCTAACAACCAACCAGAAACTTAAAAAAATCTTCCCCGAACCGCCTAAGGTTGCCTACAGACGCAACGCCAATTTTAAAGATATGCTCGTGCATGCAAAACTCGCAACAAAAACTACACCAACGTCTGGACCCTGTGGGCGTCCAAGATGTTCTACGTGCAAACATATACAGCCAGCCACCAACGTAAAAAGCACAGCATCCGATTACCTTCACAAGGTAACATCGAACTTCACGTGCACCTCAAACAACCTGATCTACTGCATTGAGTGTGCCACCTGTAAAAAACAGTACATAGGCGAAACTGGACAACCAATTCATGTAAGACTGAACGGCCACCGCGCAGACACAAAGCACAACTTACCAAAAGCAGTAGCCAGCCACTTCAATCAACAAGACCACAATTTCGATCAAGCCAAACTTTACATTCTACAAACAAACTTCCGGTCACCACGTGAGAGGAAATACATGGAATCGTATTTGATACACAAATTTCAATCCCTACACCCATCAGGAATAAATCTAGCTCGTGGTAATTTGGAATCGTTAAAAGCCATAGCATGATTCCTATAATATTAAGAGACATGAAGTACGCTCAGCTTTCAAAAACCTTAACCTATTCGCAAAATAAAATCCCGACCAGCTCCCATAATACACTATCAATATTCTTTTTTAATATCTCTTAACCTTGCATGTAAAAATGTGCACATACGTGTAGATATTATTCTCTTAAAATATTTTCATTTTCTAGTGAATCCGAGCCACGGTTTCCTTCCCCCTTTCCGCGCTCCAAAGGCCGCTTCTGGCCAGCATTGTCACAGCCCTCGCTTTCTCAGGAAGTTCTACGAGTCTTATTCCGATTGTTCCCCCCCGGCCGCCCCTCGTTCCTTTCAACTTCTTTTTTTTTTCCCCTCTTAGTTGACGGGCGCCCAATTTTTGGAAGCCGCCGACGACACTGGATGCATATGCCAGCCAATTACTTCACCCTCTTAGTTGACGGGCGCCCAATTTTTGGAAGCCACCGACGACACTGGATGCATATGCCAGCCAATTACTTCACCCATTAAGCAGGAGCTTGCTTTTCAGGCAACCCTTTCAATATCACTTAAAGTAGGCAGGCGGCATTTTAAACGTACGCCGCCCGAGTACCTTTTTGTCGTCTGTAGCTGCCTTCCCCACCACCTTCTGCAGCTCCTTGGCGGACATTTAAACGTAAACCGCCCGGTTTCTCTTTTTTTTTTTTTTTCCCTCCCCGCCTGTAGTTCCCTTCCTCACCACCTTCTGCAGCTCTTTGTGATGGCTGCACTCGTCCTCTCGCTTGGTTGTACCCCCCCCCCCTTTTTTTTTCTCTTCTTTCTTTGCAGCTACCTTGAACTCTGACATGGCAGACCCGAACGTGTTTGCAAACTCTCTTGAAATGTGGCAAGGGCTTTACTCCTCTGCTTTCGAGTTTCTCTCTTTCCAGGCATCAATTACCAACAGCAACAGACACGCCGCCGCTGGACATGACGTCATCACTAACCCCATAAAACTAACACGCCAGGGATGACAAGGCGCCTTTGACAAAGATAGGTCCCCTATCGAAACGTCGGCCAGCCTGATCTGAGGCACTTTCTCCTGTTTTGAAATCTATAACGTGTATCCATCCGTCGGCTCCCTTCTTGATCTTGGACTCCATGCCTGCTGACGATGACGGAACAGGGTAAGTGCCCCTTGTTGTCCTTGGCGCATGTAGCTATTCTAGGCGACAGCCAATTCAAATACCTACACGAACACTTCCCGTCAGGCCGACAAGCACCATACATTAGACATTTGAGCGGCGCACAGACAACCGACATCTTAACACTGGTATGTGACGCCCCAACAGATACCACACACTTCATTATCAATGCCGGAACGAACAACCTCCACAGTCAAAATGCAGCAGAAACAATCGAATCACTAAACGACGTAATACTCTCAATCCAGACAGCTCGCCCGAACACACACATAACTGTGACAACTGTGGCTCCTCGACTACAAAACAAACACCGCCCACTGATTCACCAAACAACCGCACTGATGAGGCACACTGAGGAAAGAAACAAACTAAACACACTGATACTTAACTTGCCACATTTCACAAGAACGTAGACGCCATCCACCACACAGAAATACACAATTCACCACACGAACACTTGGCCTGGGATGGCCTCCACCTAAACCACCGAGGCGTTGCAGCAGTCGCTCAGCGCATTAAACATCTAATTAAAGGACAACACAACGTCACTTACCAGCCCACACAAGGCCCTTCCACCATCCCTGTCTCCGTCACAGCGCCACGCACTAGAGCCACACTAGCCCACTCAGCAACATCCCACACGCAAACAACAGAACAAAAGACGAACTCACCACCGAAAACACACTCGTCTGCGAGCCAAACGGAGGCAACATACACCACAGCCGAAGCCTCCACACAAACTACACCCAACGCAAGGTCCACAGCCGAAGCCTACACACAAACAACATCCAACATGAGGCCCACAGCCGAACCTTCCACACAAATTACATGCCCACCTCCACACTACCACCAGGAACCCGACACAACCGAGACCGACGAAACAAAATCCGCAACCGAAGTTGTCACGCAGACGCCCACTCTCATACCTCCACACACGGACACCCAGGCCGCAACAGTCGTCGAATCTAACGAACCAGAAGTTCAAACAGCTCCCAAACCGGAACGCGCGGACACACGCAGATCCACCCGCACTAAGACAAATAGTGACAAACCCTTGAAATCACTACTCCCCATACACGCCGCATTGAATTTTTACAAGCTAGAAAACTAACCCAAAAACTCACCAACTACACCTGCCACCCTCAACACGTACAAGCACTGCATAAAGAACAACACAATTCCCAAGGACTAAACTGAAAGCGACACCCGCGTTAGGTACTCTCTCCACCCAATATCAAGATAACTGGCAAGCAGCACTAGACAACGCTTCATTTTCTCTCTTAAATATACTCAAGAGCCACTGCATGGAGCAAATTGAAGAATTTTCCCAAAAACTCGAGAACATAATTCTAACAACCGAAGAAAAAAAGGGACCCTAGAACAATATAAAGAAAAACAGAATAAAAAATTGAGGCAAAAGCAGAATAAGAAAATGATTTCCAATCAAGGAACACCCTCCCGAACAACCACCCTAGCCCCGCTAACAACTGACAGTACAAACAGAGAAATACCAAGCACAGCTAACATCACACAAATAGAGCAGTCCAATGTTTGTAGACATTTCAAGTACATTAAGCTTGGAGGAAACAAGGGTCCTTAGCAAGGGCCTAAACTTTTGTCCAACCAACAACACAATAGATGAATCGAACTCCACAGAGACCTCACAGAATTTTCACGAAGAATGCAGCATTAGACACTTTTTTGCAGATAACGATGGAGCAGAACAGGTACTACAACGCTCAGGGCTCAGTCTACTTGGACTCCCGAACCAGAACAGGCAATAGAACTCGACTTATATCTTAAAGCTATCACTACAGAAATCATTAATCAATCGAAATCATCTAAAAAGCCTAGGAACATGACTTATTCGGAGAGTCGCATCATCTCTAACCTCAAGTCGCGCGAAGACATTATCATCAAGGAAGCCGATAAGGGAGGAAGCATAGTCATTTGGCCAACACAGAAGTACAAGCACGAGGCTTACAGACAACTCAATAACCCAGAACACTACCGCAAACTAGACAGCGATCCACAGAACAATACACACTCACAATCACTAACACACTTAGATCCCTCCTTGCTGATGAATTAATAACTCCATCAGAATTCAAGTTTCTGAAACCAAACCACAAAGCAGCAGGGCGGTTTTACCTCCTCCCCAAAATTCACAAAGTACCATCCACCGAATTATACACTGCCAATATTCCAGGGCGCCCAATAGTATCAAATAACAACACCCCAACCGAGAGCCTCTCCGAATTCCTTAACCACTTTCTCGGTGACATTCCGAAGACATTCCCGTCATTTGTACAGGACACCCCACACCTACTGCGAATAATAGAAGAGATTAATAGCAAAGGCACACTCCCACAAAACGCCATCCTCGTCACACTAGACGTTACCGCTTTATACACGAATATCCGATCCCAGAGGGCCTAACCTCAATAAAGCAAACTTTAAATCAACATAATGTACAGCATTCTACTGAAGTATATTTATCATTACTCGAACTAGTACTATCACACAACTATTTTGAATTTGAAGAAATTACTACCTTCAAATACAAGGAACAAGCATGGGCACCCCCATTCGCACCCACTTATGCAAACATATTCATGGGAATTCTGGAAACAGACTTCCTGGCTCGCTGCGCAGACAAACCCCACACATACCTTCGGTACATTGATGACATACTTATAATATGGGGTCACGGCAGGGACAATCTAGCTAAATTTACATCATTCCTAAACTCCTTTCATCCAACGATAAAGTTCACGTCCGAGACCTCAGCTGAGAGCATCAACTTTCTTGACACAACCATATATCTTGAGAATGGTATATTAAAGACTACGCTGTATAAGAAACCATTTGACAAGCAACAATACCTGGATTATACTAGCCATCACCCAAAACATTGTAAACAGGGCATTTTCAGGAGCCAAGCAACAAGGTTACGTCGCATATGCGTAGAGGATCAGGATTACGTAAACAGACTTACTACCCTAAAAGAAACACTAGCAAACAGAAGCCATCCAAACGCGTTCCTTCATAAGGCTTACACGGACGCACTAAAACTAGATCGCACTGAGACACTCAAACCACGCCCTAAAACCACAACAACAACAACGCCTCTTCTCACTACAAAATTTTCCAACGCACTTCCGAACATAAACAACATCCTCGCAAAATACTATCCGATTCTAACAACCAACCAGAAACTTAAAAAAATCTTCCCCGAACCGCCTAAGGTTGCCTACAGACGCAACGCCAATTTTAAAGATATGCTCGTACATGCAAAACTCGCAACAAAAACTACACCAACGTCTGGACCCTGTGGGCGTCCAAGATGTTCTACGTGCAAACATATACAGCCAGCCACCAACGTAAAAAGCACAGCATCCGATTACCTTCACAAGGTAACATCGAACTTCACGTGCACCTCAAACAACCTGATCTACTGCATTGAGTGTGCCACCTGTAAAAAACAGTACATAGGCGAAACTGGACAACCAATTCATGTAAGACTGAACGGCCACCGCGCAGACACAAAGCACAACTTACCAAAAGCAGTAGCCAGCCACTTCAATCAACAAGACCACAATTTCGATCAAGCCAACTTTACATTCTACAAACAACTTCGGTCACCACGTGAGAGGAAATACATGGAATCGTATTTGATACACAAATTTCAATCCCTACACCCATCAGGAATAAATCTAGCTCGTGGTAATTTGGAATCGTTAAAAGCCATAGCATGATTCCTATAATATTAAGAGACATGAAGTACGCTCAGCTTTCAAAAACCTTAACCTATTCGCAAAATAAAATCCCGACCAGCTCCCATAATACACTATCATATTCTTTTTTAATATCTCTTAACCTTGCATGTAAAAATGTGCACATACGTGTAGATATTATTCTCTTAAAATATTTTCATTTTCTAGTGAATCCGAGCCACGGTTTCCTTCCCCCTTTCCGCGCTCCAAAGGCCGCTTCTGGCCAGCATTGTCACAGCCCTCGCTTTCTCAGGAAGTTCTACGAGTCTTATTCCGATTGTTCCCCCCGGCCGCCCCTCGTTCCTTTCAACTTTTTTTTTTTTTCCCTCTTAGTTGACGGGCGCCCAATTTTTGGAAGCCGCCGACGACACTGGATGCATATGCCAGCCAATTACTTCACCCTCTTAGTTGACGGGCGCCCAATTTTTGGAAGCCACCGACGACACTGGATGCATATGCCAGCCAATTACTTCACCCATTAAGCAGGAGCTTGCTTTTCAGGCAACCCTTTCAATATCACTTAAAGTAGGCAGGCGGCATTTTAAACGTACGCCGCCCGAGTACCTTTTTGTCGTCTGTAGCTGCCTTCCCCACCACCTTCTGCAGCTCCTTGGCAGACATTTAAACGTAAACCGCCCGGTTTCTCTTTTTTTTTTTTCTCCCCGCCTGTAGTTCCCTTCCTCACCACCTTCTGCAGCTCTTTGTGATGGCTGCACTCGTCCTCTCGCTTGGTTGTACCCGCCCCCCCCCCCCCCCTTTTTTTTCTCTTCTTTTCTCTTTCTTTGCAGCTACCTTGAACTCTGACAGGGCAGACCCGAACGTGTTTGCAAACTCTCTTGAAATGTGGCAAGGGCTTTACTCCTCTGCTTTCGAGTTTCTCTCTTTCCAGGCATCAATTACCAACAGCAACAGACACGCCGCCGCTGGACATGACGTCATCACTAACCCCATAAAACTAACACGCCAGGGATGACAAGGCGCCTTTGACAAAGATAGGTCCCCTATCGAAACGTCGGCCAGCCTGATCTGAGGCACTTTCTCCTGTTTTGAAATCTATAACGTGTTCTGAGTAAGGAAAGACGAGCAAATTAGGGTAATATGTATATATATCGTCTATATATAGTCACGGGTTATCTGCGACGTGCGGGCTGCAGTAGCTTAGTAGGTGAGGCATTGCAGTGGTTAACTTGAAGGTACGGGTTCGATTCCCGGCCACACCGGCCGCCCTAAATAAACAGGCAGATTGCACGAATGCTGTTATTAGGGTTATGTGCAGGTGAAAAAACTCCAGGCTGCTAGACTTTCGGGGTCCCCCACTATGGTGGGCCTCGATCGCGTGCGGTTCTGGCGTAATATGATATTAGATGTGAATCATCTTATAGCGGAGTTCAAGCCGGTGGTGGTGGTGGTGGTGTGCGGCGTGACCACCCTTACTGCGCATGAGCAAGCCCTCTCCACACACCTCCTGCACCTCTCCACTTCCTCTTTCACCTCACTCTCTCAACCTCCCCTTTCCCCTCCCCGCTACCACTTTCCTCGCACCCTCTACACTACCCCTTCCCCTCATGCTTTCCCCCTCTCCACTGCCCCTCCCTTCTCCACTTCCCCTCTCCCTTTACCTCCCTCCCCTCCCTGTCCACTCCCCCTCTGAAACGCGGGCTCTACATGCCGAAACGCTGCTTCGCATCCCTCAGTTTCCCCTTTAGCGGGAGATGGCGTGATTTTTATATTCAGGACGCAGTGGCCTGCTGACATAGTAGCACCCAGCTGTCAAAAAAGACGTTAACAGCGAAGCTGCTTAAGCCATAAGCAACGTGTGTTCCGTCGTGCTGAACTCTACAGGTGGGTATGCGCCACACGAAATGGACAAGCCCCACTGCCGAGTACAGCAGGTGCGAGCCTATACGCCATGGTGCTCTAGTGGTTATGGTGCTCGACCGTTGAACCGCAGGTAGCGGGATGGAATCCCGGTCGCGGCGGGCGCATTCTCGATGGAGGCCAAAATGCTTTAGGCCTGTGTACTTAGATTTAGGTCCTAAAATACCAGCGCTAAAGGCGCCGGACGAACGCACAAAGACGAACGAGCGCTGGTTTGTCTCTGTTTTCGTCCGTGGTCTTTCGCGCTGTTATTTTACGATCATGAGCAACCAACTAGCCCGATTCACCACCATTGTGAAATTAGATTTATCTTCACGTTAAAGAACCCTAGGTGGTCGAAATTTCCAGAGCCCTGCACTACGGCGTCTTTCATAATCATATCGTGGTTTCGGGATGTTAAACCCCAACAATTATAATTAAACAGGTGCGAGCGTTAAACGAAAACTCTGCTCGGCGAAGTAGAGCACGTGAAACACTTGAAAGAGAGATAGAAAGAAAGAGAAAGTGAAAAGAGAGAGAAAGAAAGAGAAAATGAGAGGTAGTGAAAGAGATAGCGAGAAGGAGAGAGACAGGAAGAAAGGGAGAGAAATGAAGGAATAAAGACACAAAGAGGTACAAAGAGAGAGAGAGAGAGACCGAAAGAAACACACATGAAGAATATATAAACAAACAAATAGTATCACAGAAAGAAATAAAGAGAAAGAAAGAAAGAAAGAGAGGGAAAGAAGCAGCGAGAGGGTGAAAGAAAGATGAAGCGATAAATAGAGAGATGGACACAGAAAAAACACAGAAAGAGCTAAATAGAAAGAGAAAGAGAGAGAAGATAGGAAAAATAAAGAAGCAAGGTCATCCAGCTCCGCTTGTCCTTCAGGCTTGGTACCACTTGCGTGAAACTGCCATAATGTTTTGCTATATCATCTTACGTTCACTAAGGTCATTCATTCAGCACTTTTTCAAAACGAGCAAACTGCTGGCACTTCGATAATCTTCCGATTCCTAGCTATTAATGATTTTTTTATGAGTAACGCGCAGCGTGTGGAATATATACCTACATATACCTGAAAAGAGGCCATTAGGATTTGCTAAGGCGGACAGGTGATTACGGTGATCGACCCGAAATAATCACTTTTTCGTTGCGATGCATACATCGCAACGAGTAGCCGGCTTTCTACGCCGATGCGTTAAAACTGCCAAGAGAACGCACGACCGCCCCAGCCACACTTAAGGAGCCATGCGTTAGAGCATACGGCTGTTGTCTCAGCAAATATCTTAAGCACTGTCTTCACGTGTGACAATACACTCAAGCGTCAGTGTTAACGTCGCGCATTAACAGATTCGCCGCATATCCAACGTTTCATGAGAACCAGTTATTTCATGAACGACCGACAGCAAGATGCATCGATGTTTCGGCATGATTTGGTGAACACAGTCGAATGGATAGAATAATAATACCTAATAATTATTAAATAAATCAATACTTACAGCAAAATAGTTCAATTGACATAGTTCACCGCGAACGTGAAAAATACCCAAGTTGTCAGTACCCTCCAGTGAGGGTCGAATAGCGCCTGACATGTGCATGACTAAGGAACCCTGAAATACGCAGAGCGTAAATTTTCAGCAAGATTATTGCGAATTAGTCGTGAGGTTTTGAATGTCAATATTGATGGGTGGCGGTACCTGCGCAACTGTATTCTTCTCTCAGTAGTCTAACACTTATGCGTGCCCTCTTTGCGTATGCATGTATGTTTGTGTATGTACTCGGATACATTTTTGAAAATACACACTTGCACACCGGCACAAACTGTCATGCCTGAAATCCTTGCTACATTAGGGCATGAGAAGATCAAGTATACTTCGCTGACTGAGCCAGTCATTGGTTGTGCGATATGTTCTCATTATATTTCTGTCTATAGTGTATAAACATTTTCTCGCCTCTTGGATTCTCTTTGTACGGCGAATATGCAGAACTATATAATGCAATGAAAGGTAATAAACGCAATGAAAAGGAAATACTTGTGCTTTTTGCAGGACGTTATTTTAAATGGATGCCTATGAAGTGTAACCCAGCGGCTAAGATATGCTCGAGCTTTTTTTATTTATTTTTAATCCGCTAATGAAGTCACATGATAAGGATATATAGGCGCCGGCACGGGCGCGCTCTTGCTAAGAGTTGCTACTATGTATAGTTAGTAACTTAGTTAGGCTAACGTTGGTAACTACAGTTACTACTACGGTTGCAACATGTGTCAAGCAGATAGTAACCAAAAGTAACTAGGAAAACCTTTATTGTTTTACAGCGTTCTCGTTATTGGTGTGTTTCTTTGGCGGGGACCATAAAGAAGCATTATGGAATAAAGCTTGAACTGGGACACTTCGCCTGCACTGGCTGCGGGTAGTACTGCTGTCTCGCAGAACCTAGTCAGATAGTCGGCGCATTATGGGATCGAGAGAGTGCTAGATCATTCTATGCGCCGGCGCTAGATCAGAACGCCACTGCAATTATTTCGCGCCGCGTGATTTTTACTGGTTGCTTCCTGCACGTTGTCTACACATTCTTAACGTGAAGTCGGCTGCCACTGCCATATTTAATGCGAAAAATTATGTGCTCACAGTAATGACCATGCCATACTCACGTCGTCTATAGCGTAACGCCAGCGACGTTCCTCCTGGATAAAAGAGTGATATTTAATGATATAATGAGGGTACCAGACAAATCATTACCTGGTACATTCGCCTAGAGCATATATTTCAGTTAGATTCGTTACAACGCGCAATCGTCATCACAGATAAGGACAGAAAAAAATTTATATCACCGCTCTTGTGTAGCCTACCTTTTCCTCGAGCAATTCGTTTTTATAGGGCAATTTTGTGTTCCTTTATGCCCTCCTCGAACAATCCTGACACACAAAGGTGTTTAATTTCTGGGCACATTATAAGTCATAGGCCTGCGCGATGATCTAAATATAAGTAATTGTAGGCGCTCTTCGTGTACCAGCGAATGTTACCGAAGTGAAAGTCAGTGGGAAATTTTTTTTTAGGTGTTACACTGGTTCTATCTTCGCGGCCCGTTATGCGCGCGGTAATGGGCTCCTGCGTGGCAAATGTTTCGTAATCATGAACATAAAGTTCCAGCATGATGAATGGCGCTCAGTATAACTGACCGCTATGTATGGCATAGCCAATGTTACCACGCTTCTACTTTAACATGCATGTGACAGGCGTTATGCCCTATTATCAAAAAAATAACTCCGAAAGGGTTAGCATGAAAATCCTTGACAAATGTGTGCCTGGTGAGGTGCCGAAAAACATGCTCTCAGCACTAGAGCCACGCTACGTTAGGGAAAAATAATACGTTTCTTGGCACAACTTTATGATATGGTGGGTGCTACCAATTCGAGCGTTTGTGGCACCCGCCATGTTACCTAAGCGGCTCCTCTGCAGTGGTTCGATCCATGGTCACGGCGGCTGTATCTAGACAGCGCGAAAGATTAAAACCTCTCATGCGCTAATAGGATGTGTGGGAAAAGGAACCTGCCCGGTGAAATTAAACAGGGCTCGCCGTCTGAACGCGCTTCCTGGATTTATTAATTTATGAATTAGGTTGCCAGCCCTCTAGCATCAGCGTTGTGTTCATGTGGAGTTTGTCTAAAACTAACGCACTATGCCGGTTAAAGAAGGTTTCATAAACATCCGAGCACGAGTCGCGCTATGTAATGAAACCGTCCCTAGCAGCGCAACGGCGGCGCCTGCCGCAACCGCAGAAATGTGCATGGAATGTTTGCCTGAATAAATTTCGCACTAAGTCAAAAATCAATGGGTATGCGTAACACTGGAAAACGCAGGGCATGATTAAAATCACTGATATCCTTTCGAACCTATCGTTCGTTTCGTAATTTTTAATATATTGATATCCTCGGAATGTTATCGTTTGTTTTGTAATTCTTAATATACCGCTGTAAAAAGTAAATTTGCATATAGAATGAAGTTGTGGCACGGTTCCCAGTCTTTCTTTGCTTTTCTTTTTCAGTTTTTAGCGCGCTAGTCCCGGATAGCTGCGTTCAGCAGAGAAATTAACCAAACTGGCGTGCTGTGTACAAAAGAAAAAACAAAAGAAAGAAATAAGCAGGTCCATAAGAAGACGAACTGGGCTTTTTATATTTTAGACTGTGCTTCTTGTAGTTTTTTAGTAATGCGTTTGAGAAGGTTTGCCATCAATTACTTCTTTTCAAGCTAAGTCTTTTAAACTTCGACAGTAACATACTGAAATGGATTGAGTGTTTTCGTTATAACCGCTCTCAGTTTGTTACTGCTAATAATGACGACTCCAATAACGAGGTTCGTTCCGGTGTGCCTCAGGGATCAGTACTAAGACCCCTCGTTTACTAATTGATAATAACGATCTACCTTCCTCATTCGCTTCTGACGTTCAGATGTTTGCTGACGATTTCGTAATTTATCGTGAAATAACCAGTACTGACGATTCTAATGCTCTTCAATAAGATTTGAACTACATACGGATGGTGTAATGTCTGGGGAATGGAAACTAATTTCTAGGGCACGGAATGGAACTAAAATGTAAGGAATGAAATGTAAAATTCGCGCGTATTCATAGAAAGTACACAACCTTGCATTCTACCATTTGAATAATATCCACTTAGATCATGTGAAACTCATACAAATATTGGGCGATCATATAGCTTCAAATCTAACCTGCTATTTTCACATTGAGTACATAATCAGTAAAGCTAACAGCACGCTTGGCTACTTACGTCACAACTTTTCGAATGCCCAGTCAATGTGCGCCGCGAAATAGAAAATTCATTCATTCATTTATTGATACTGTTAGCCGTAAAGTGGGCGTTACAGGGGTGGAAGGTACACATAATTTAAAGGCAAAAATTTGCTACAAAATTCTAGTGATATTTTGCAGGGTTGTTACGAACAACAGCGAAGATATACAAAAAGAAATGACAAAAGCATACTAAAGAGTACAAGCAGAGGTCAGGAATATGCTGCAGCATTGTGGGACCCACACAAAAAAAAAACCATCTTTTCTCTCGAGCTCGTTCAAAATAATTCGGTTCCATTGATTATTCAATTGTAACCATACTTCCAGCATAACTTCAATTAAAGCTAACTTATTGCTTCCATAACTAGCATCTCGCAGGAAATATAGCCGCCTAACTTTGTTTCCAATTTCTATCATCATCTCTTCAAGATGACATTTCACAGCCGCTCATTACTTATCGCCACGTATCAACCATCGCTTAAAAGTCACAATTCAAACAGGAAATACTAGCTGTTTAGGTCACTCCTTTTTCCCCAAACAATTGAGTTTAGGTGTGTGACGAGAACGCATCCAGTGCATCCTTCTTTATAAAGGGTGGTTGCCCTGCCCAAAGGCAGTGCCGCCGAGGTAGCGAAGTTCTTCGTTGAGAACATCGTCTTACCTCATGGCGCCCCAGAGGTCCTAACGGCCCACAGGGGTCCCGTCTTTACTGCAGATCTAACTCAGGCGATTCTGACATACATCAAGAATCAGCCCACACACATCAGAATAAGCCGACGAACGACAGCCGCCGGTACAATCTTCGACGCGCTTCGTAGAATACCAGCCCGGCGACCGTGTTTCGGTCTGGACGCCGATACGCCGACGTGGGCTTCGCGGGAAAACTCCTTCGGCGATACTTTGGGCATACAAGGTTCTTCGACGTCTCGGCGCTCTTGACTATGAGGTCATCCCGACGGCATTACGAACTGCCAGTGACGCCGCGCACGACCTGAGTCGTCCATGTCGTGCGCCTTAAGCCGTTTTGTGCGTTAGCGAACCTGGGGACCCTAGTTTTTCCTTTGTTCTTGTAATTTATTTGTGTATGCACTTGTTTTTTTTCTCTTCTATGTTCTTTGACAAGCATTCGGGACGATGCCTCTTCAGGGGGGCAATGCCACGCCGACTTGTTTTATTTTGATGTATTCGGGTTTGACCAGCAAGGACGGTTATCAACGCTCAACGCTGTCCGCGCCCAGTGTTCGAGAAGCTTCGCGATTGTAGTAGATCGTTTGTTAAGATTGCG
This sequence comes from Rhipicephalus sanguineus, assembly GCF_013339695.2. Lineage (NCBI taxonomy): Eukaryota > Metazoa > Arthropoda > Arachnida > Ixodida > Ixodidae > Rhipicephalus > Rhipicephalus sanguineus. Next base: position 210,416,605 of record NC_051179.1, read on the forward strand.
CGCAGGACGCGAATAGTTTAGATTATTAGATTATTCCGGAGCTTGAGCTACCACCAGTGATAAGACTGGAAAGTTCGATGCGTGATGTATAAAAGACGGGCGCGTCCCAGCCATGTTCAGTTGATCGACCGTCGACGCTCTGTTCGCCGCTATCAGTTTATTGCTGTATCTTGCCTTTCAGTTTCCGGCCACAAGTTCGGCCTAATAAAGAGTTTCTCGTCTCGGACGTGCTGACTGCTGGCCTTCGTCAACGTCACGACCACGTGACACTATGATATACACGTGTCGCTTTGCCACTGAAAAAGCTGAAAAGTGTGCTGACAAACGTGAAGACAGCTCTTAAAGACAAGTTCCCTGGCGTCGAGTACAATATTCCCTGTGCAGACTCTGACCTTGTGTACATCGGCGAGACAGGCGGCTTTCAAATGCGCCTGAAGGAACACTGTTACGACGTTAAAAAAGAAAAAAACGCGTCTCAATTGCACTCGCCGAGAATCCTGTGACTGGGCCAGTGCGAATGTGTAGCCACTGAAAGGTATCTAGCTCGCGACTCATCGCGAGTCATTACTAGTCCAAATCACTGATACCACTCTAAATCGCAACGACTGCATCCTCCTTTTGTATACGCACGCTGTTTGCGCCATCTATTGGGCGTACATAGTCAACCCCGGTTCTTTCAGTGCTTCATTATGAACAAGGCCCCCGTACTAGAGCCGAAACGTCTTTGTTATTTTTAAGTGTCTTTGGTCGGCGTCCGCTTACTTTTGACCATGATTGTTCCCGACCAGACGAGCTTTCGTCGAACTCTTTCATGTTGCTCCGTCTGCAGAAATCAAGATGCTCTGCAGAAGGCGAGAGACCATGGTGGTGCGGATGTCCCATACAAAATTTCCGAACCGTCACAGAGGGATTCTTCTTGTACTCAACAAGCCGTACATAATCACTGCAAATATCGATGTCATAGACAGATTGGTTCACGGGGCAGTGGGGACTCTTATAAATGTGCAAGCGAGGAGTACACGACGAGTTCCCAAAACGGCTGCGGTTAAAGTTTGACGTGCCGCAACAGAAAAGGTTCCTCGCCTTCGTTCCAGACGAATGACAAACGAGGGCGATGCAAAGTGGCCACGATGTGGACTCTACGAAGATCCCCATTGACCTCGAGCAGCTACGTCAACCTTAGATCGCATGACGGGCGCTGCGTGCAAAACGAAGCAGTTTGCACCAGTGATTTCAATGTAAATGTCATTGAG